>NW_028126982.1:0-43808 GCF_965231255.1 Vanellus vanellus | reverse complement strand
CTTTTGCTTGCTCCAGACAAGGCTGCCAGAAGGGGAAAAAAGGTGCTTTTGAGGATAGAGTCCTCAGGAAAGCAGAGAGGGCCAAATTGTCTGGGGCATTTGAAGGGGTTCCAAGAGGCAGTGAGGACCAGCATCACTTTTCCCCGCTGGCACCTTTGCTGTGGACGCAAAAGCTGGACGTTTGTCTTTTTTTGCTCCAGACAGCGCCGAAAGTGAAAAAAGGTGCTTTTGAGGATAGAGTGCGCAGGAAAGCAGAGAGGGCCAAATTGTCTGGGGCATTTGAAGGGGTTCCAGGAGGCAGTGAGGACCAGCATCACTTTCCCCGCTGGCGCCTTTGCTGTGGCAGCAAAAGCTGGACGTTTGTCTTTTTTGCTCCAGAGAGCGCCGAAAGTGAAAAAAGGGGCTTTTGAGGATAGAGTCCTCAGGAAAGCAGAGAGGGCCAAATTGTCTGGGGCATTTGAAGGGGTTCCAGGAGGCAGTGAGAACCAGCATCACTTTTCCCCGCTGGCACCTTTGCTGTGGCAGCAAAAGCTGGACGTTTGTCTTTTTTGCTCCAGACAGCGCCGAAAGTGAAAAAAGGTGCTTTTGAGGATAGAGTCCTCAAGAAAGCAGAGAGGGCCAAATTGTCTGGGGCATTTGAAGGGGTTCCAGGAGGCAGTGAGGACCAGCATCACTTTTCCCCGCTGGCACCTTGCTGTGGCAGCAAAAGCTGGACGTTTGTCTTTTTTGCTCCAGACAGCGCCGAAAGTGAAAAAAGGTGCTTTTGAGGATAGAGTCCTCAGGAAAGCAGAGAGGGCCAAATTGTCTGGGGCATTTGAAGGGGTTCCAGGAGCCAGTGAGGACCAGCATCACTTTTCCCCGCTGGCACCTTTGCTGTGGCAGCAAAAGCTGGACGTTTGTCTTTTTTGCTCCAGACAGCGCCGAAAGTGAAAAAGGTGCTTTTGAGGATAGAGTCCTCAGGAAAGCAGAGAGGGCCAAATTGTATGGGGCATTTGAAGGGGTTCCAGGAGGCAGTGAGGACCAGCATCACTTTTCCCCGCTGGCACCTTTGCTGTGGCAGCAAAAGCTGGACGTTTGTCTTTTTTGCTCCAGACAGCGCCGAAAGTGAAAAAAGGTGCTTTTGCGGATAGAGTCCTCAGGAAAGCAGAGAGGGCCAAATTGTCTGGGGCATTTGAAGGGGTTCCAGGAGGCAGTGAGGACCAGCATCACTTTTCCCCGCTGGCACCTTTGCTGTGGCAGCAAAAGCTGGACGTTTGTTGTTTTTGCTCCAGACAGCGCCGAAAGTGAAAAAAGGTGCTTTTGAGGATAGAGTCCTAAGGAAAGCAGAGAGGGCCAAATTGTCTGGGGCATTTGAAGGGGTTCCAGGAGGCAGTGAGGACCAGCATCACTTTTCCCTGCTGGCACCTTTGCTGTGGCAGCAAAAGCTGGACGTTTGTCTTTTTTGCTCCAGACAGCGCCAAAAGTGAAAAAAGGTGCTTTTGAGGATAGAGTCCGCAGGAAAGCAGAGAGGGCCAAATTGTCTGCGTCATTTGAAGGGGTTCCAGGAGGCAGTGAGGACCAGCAACACTTTTCCCCGCTGGCACCTTTGCTGTGGCAGCAAAAGCTGGAAGTTTGTCTTTTTTGCTCCAGACAGCGCCGAAAGTGAAAAAAGGTGCTTTTGAGGATAGAGTCCTCAGGAAAGCAGAGCGGGCCAAATTGTCTGCGGCATTTGAAGGGGTTCCAGGAGGCAGTGAGGACCAGCATCACTTTTCCCTGCTGGCACCTTTGCTGTGGCAGCAAAAGCTGGACGTTTGTCTTTTTTGCTCCAGACAGCGCCGAAAGGGAAAAAAGGTGCTTTTGAGGATAGAGTCCTCAAGAAAGCAGAGAGGGCCAAATTGTCTGGGGCATTTGAAGGGGTTCCAGGAGGCTGTGAGGACCAGCATCACTTTTCCCCGCTGGCACCTTTGCTGTGGCAGCAAAAGCTGGACGTTTGTCTTTTTTGCTCCAGAGAGCGCCGAAAGTGAAAAACGGTGCTTTTGCGGATAGAGTCCTCAGGAAAGCAGAGAGGGCCAAATTGTCTGGGGCATTTGAAGGGGTTCCAGGAGCCAGTGAGGACCAGCATCACTTTTCCCCGCTGGCACCTTTGCTGTGGCAGCAAAAGCTGGACGTTTGTCTTTTTTGCTCCTGAGAGCCCCGAAAGTGAAAAAAGGTGCTTTTGAGGATAGAGTCCTCAGGAAAGCAGAGAGGGTCAAATTGTCTGGGGCATTTGAAGGGGTTCCAGGAGGCAGTGAGGACCAGCAACACTTTTCCCCGCTGGCACCTTTGCTGTGGCAGCAAAAGCTGGAAGTTTGTCTTTTTTGCTCCAGACAGCGCTGAAAGTGAAAAAAGGTGCTTTTGAGGATAGAGTCCTCCAGAAAGCAGAGAGGGCCAAATTGTCTGGGGCATTTGAAGGGGTTCCAGGAGGCAGTGAGGACCAGCATCACTTTTCCCCGCTGGCACTTTTGCTGTGGCAGCAAAAGCTGGACGTTTGTCTTTTTTGCTCCAGACAGCGCCGAAAGTGAAAAAAGGTGCTTTTGAGGATAGAGTCCTCAGGAAAGCAGAGCGGGCCAAATTGTCTGCGGCATTTGAAGGGGTTCCAGGAGGCAGTGAGGACCAGCATCACTTTTCCCTGCTGGCACCTTTGCTGTGGCAGCAAAAGCTGGACGTTTGTCTTTTTTGCTCCAGACAGCGCCGAAAGGGAAAAAAGGTGCTTTTGAGGATAGAGTCCTCAGGAAAGCAGAGAGGGCCAAATTGTCTGGGGCATTTGAAGGGGTTCCAGGAGGCAGTGAGAACCAGCATCACTTTTCCCCGCTGGCACCTTTGCTGTGGCAGCAAAAGCTGGACGTTTGTCTTTTTTGCTCCAGACAGCGCCGAAAGTGAAAAAAGGTGCTTTTGAGGATAGAGTCCTCAGGAAAGCAGAGAGGGCCAAATTGTCTGTGGCATTTGAAGGGGTTCCAGGAGGCAGTGAGGACCAGCATCACTTTTCCCCGCTGGCACCTTTGCTGTGGCAGCAAAAGCTGGACGTTTGTCTTTTTTGCTCCAGACAGCGTTGAAAGTGAAAAAAGGTGCTTTTGAGGATAGAGTCCTCAAGAAAGCAGAGAGGGCCAAATTGTCTGGGGCATTTGAAGGGGTTCCAGGAGGCAGTGAGGACCAGCATCACTTTTCCCCGCTGGCACCTTTGCTGTGGCAGCAAAAGCTGGACGTTTGTCTTTTTTGCTCCAGAGAGCGCCGAAAGTGAAAAACGGTGCTTTTGCGGATAGAGTCCTCAGGAAAGCAGAGAGGGCCAAATTGTCTGGGGCATTTGAAGGGGTTCCAGGAGGCAGTGAGGACCAGCATCACTTTTCCCCGCTGGCACCTTTGCTGTGGCAGCAAAAGCTGGACGTTTGTCTTTTTTGCTCCAGAGAGCCCCGAAAGTGAAAAAAGGTGCTTTTGAGGATAGAGTCCTCAGGAAAGCAGAGAGGGTCAAATTGTCTGGGGCATTTGAAGGGGTTCCAGGAGGCAGTGAGGACCAGCATCACTTTTCCCCGCTGGCACCTTTGCTGTGGCAGCAAAAGCTGGACGTTTGTCTTTTTTGCTCCAGACAGCGCCGAAAGTGAAAAAAGGTGCTTTTGAGGCTAGAGTACGCAGGAAAGCAGAGAGGGCCAAATTGTCTGCGTCATTTGAAGGGGTTCCAGGAGGCAGTGAGGACCAGCATCACTTTTCCCCACTGGCACCTTTGCTGTGGCAGCAAAAGCTGGACGTTTGTCTTTTTTGCTCCAGACAGCGTTGAAAGTGAAAAAAGGTGCTTTTGAGGATAGAGTCCTCAGGAAAGCAGAGAGGGAAAAATTGTCTGGGGCATTTGAAGGGGTTCCAGGAGGTAGTGAGGTCCATCATCACTTTTCCCCGCTGGCACCTTTGCTTTGGCAGCAAAAGCTGGACGTTTGTCTTTTTGGCTCCAGACAGCGCCGAAAGTGAAAAAAGGTGCTTTTGAGGATAGAGTCCTCAGGAAAGCAGAGAGGGCCAAATTGTCTGCGGCATTTGAAGGGGTTCCAGGAGGCAGTGAGGACCAGCATCACTTTTCCCCGCTGGCACCTTTGCTGTGGCAGCAAAAGCTGGACGTTTGTCTTTTTTGCTCCAGACAGCGCCGAAAGGGAAAAAAGGTGCTTTTGAGGATAGAGTCCTCAGGAAAGCAGAGAGGGCCAAATTGTCTGGGGCATTTGAAGGGGTTCCAAGAGGCAGTGAGGACCAGCATCACTTTTCCCCGCTGGCACCTTTGCTGTGGACGCAAAAGCTGGACGTTTGTCTTTTTTGCTCCAGACAGCGCCGAAAGTGAAAAAAGGTGCTTTTGAGGATAGAGTGCGCAGGAAAGCAGAGAGGGCCAAATTGTCTGGGGCATTTGAAGGGGTTCCAGGAGGCAGTGAGGACCAGCATCACTTTTCCCCGCTGGCGCCTTTGCTGTGGCAGCAAAAGCTGGACGTTTGTCTTTTTTGCTCCAGAGAGCGCCGAAAGTGAAAAAAGGGGCTTTTGAGGATAGAGTCCTCAGGAAAGCAGAGAGGGCCAAATTGTCTGGGGCATTTGAAGGGGTTCCAGGAGGCAGTGAGAACCAGCATCACTTTTCCCCGCTGGCACCTTTGCTGTGGCAGCAAAAGCTGGACGTTTGTCTTTTTTGCTCCAGACAGCGCCGAAAGTGAAAAAAGGTGCTTTTGAGGATAGAGTCCTCAAGAAAGCAGAGAGGGCCAAATTGTCTGGGGCATTTGAAGGGGTTCCAGGAGGCAGTGAGGACCAGCATCACTTTTCCCCGCTGGCACCTTTGCTGTGGCAGCAAAAGCTGGACGTTTGTCTTTTTTGCTCCAGACAGCGCCGAAAGTGAAAAAAGGTGCTTTTGAGGATAGAGTCCTCAGGAAAGCAGAGAGGGCCAAATTGTCTGGGGCATTTGAAGGGGTTCCAGGAGCCAGTGAGGACCAGCATCACTTTTCCCCGCTGGCACCTTTGCTGTGGCAGCAAAAGCTGGACGTTTGTCTTTTTTGCTCCAGACAGCGCCGAAAGTGAAAAAAGGTGCTTTTGAGGATAGAGTCCTCAGGAAAGCAGAGAGGGCCAAATTGTATGGGGCATTTGAAGGGGTTCCAGGAGGCAGTGAGGACCAGCATCACTTTTCCCCGCTGGCACCTTTGCTGTGGCAGCAAAAGCTGGACGTTTGTCTTTTTTGCTCCAGACAGCGCCGAAAGTGAAAAAAGGTGCTTTTGCGGATAGAGTCCTCAGGAAAGCAGAGAGGGCCAAATTGTCTGGGGCATTTGAAGGGGTTCCAGGAGGCAGTGAGGACCAGCATCACTTTTCCCCGCTGGCACCTTTGCTGTGGCAGCAAAAGCTGGACGTTTGTTGTTTTTGCTCCAGACAGCGCCGAAAGTGAAAAAAGGTGCTTTTGAGGATAGAGTCCTAAGGAAAGCAGAGAGGGCCAAATTGTCTGGGGCATTTGAAGGGGTTCCAGGAGGCAGTGAGGACCAGCATCACTTTTCCCTGCTGGCACCTTTGCTGTGGCAGCAAAAGCTGGACGTTTGTCTTTTTTGCTCCAGACAGCGCCAAAAGTGAAAAAAGGTGCTTTTGAGGATAGAGTCCGCAGGAAAGCAGAGAGGGCCAAATTGTCTGCGTCATTTGAAGGGGTTCCAGGAGGCAGTGAGGACCAGCAACACTTTTCCCCGCTGGCACCTTTGCTGTGGCAGCAAAAGCTGGAAGTTTGTCTTTTTTGCTCCAGACAGCGCCGAAAGTGAAAAAAGGTGCTTTTGAGGATAGAGTCCTCAGGAAAGCAGAGCGGGCCAAATTGTCTGCGGCATTTGAAGGGGTTCCAGGAGGCAGTGAGGACCAGCATCACTTTTCCCTGCTGGCACCTTTGCTGTGGCAGCAAAAGCTGGACGTTTGTCTTTTTTGCTCCAGACAGCGCCGAAAGGGAAAAAAGGTGCTTTTGAGGATAGAGTCCTCAGGAAAGCAGAGAGGGCCAAATTGTCTGGGGCATTTGAAGGGGTTCCAGGAGGCAGTGAGAACCAGCATCACTTTTCCCCGCTGGCACCTTTGCTGTGGCAGCAAAAGCTGGACGTTTGTCTTTTTTGCTCCAGACAGCGCCGAAAGTGAAAAAAGGTGCTTTTGAGGATAGAGTCCTCAGGAAAGCAGAGAGGGCCAAATTGTCTGTGGCATTTGAAGGGGTTCCAGGAGGCAGTGAGGACCAGCATCACTTTTCCCCGCTGGCACCTTTGCTGTGGCAGCAAAAGCTGGACGTTTGTCTTTTTTGCTCCAGACAGCGTTGAAAGTGAAAAAAGGTGCTTTTGAGGATATAGTCCTCAGGAAAGCAGAGAGGGTCAAATTGTCTGGGGCATTTGAAGGGGTTCCAGGAGGCAGTGAGGACCAGCATCACTTTTCCCCGCTGGCACCTTTGCTTTGGCAGCAAAAGCTGGACGTTTGTCTTTTTTGCTCCAGAGAGCGCCGAAAGTGAAAAAAGGTGCTTTTGAGGATAGAGTCCTCAGGAAAGCAGAGAGGGCCAAATTGTCTGCGGCATTTGAAGGGGTTCCAGGAGGCACTGAGGACCAGCATCACTTTTCCCCGCTGGCACCTTTGCTGTGGCAGCAAAAGCTGGACGTTTGTCTTTTTTGCTCCAGACAGCGCCGAAAGGGAAAAAAGGTGCTTTTGAGGATAGAGTCCTCAGGAAAGCAGAGAGGGCCAAATTGTCTGGGGCATTTTAAGGGGTTCCAGGAGGCAGTGAGAACCAGCATCACTTTTCCCCGCTGGCACCTTTGCTGTGGCAGCAAAAGCTGGACGTTTGTCTTTTTTGCTCCAGACAGCGCCGAAAGTGAAAAAAGGTGCTTTTGAGGATAGAGTCCTCAAGAAAGCAGAGAGGGCCAAATTGTCTGGGGCATTTGAAGGGGTTCCAGGAGGCAGTGAGGACCAGCATCACTTTTCCCCGCTGGCACCTTTGCTGTGGCAGCAAAAGCTGGACGTTTGTCTTTTTTGCTCCAGAGAGCCCCGAAAGTGAAAAAAGGTGCTTTTGAGGATAGAGTCCTCAGGAAAGCAGAGAGGGTCAAATTGTCTGGGGCATTTGAAGGGGTTCCAGGAGGCAGTGAGGACCAGCATCACTTTTCCCCGCTGGCACCTTTGCTGTGGCAGCAAAAGCTGGACGTTTGTCTTTTTTGCTCCAGACAGCGCCGAAAGTGAAAAAAGGTGCTTTTGAGGCTAGAGTACGCAGGAAAGCAGAGAGGGCCAAATTGTCTGCGTCATTTGAAGGGGTTCCAGGAGGCAGTGAGGACCAGCATCACTTTTCCCCACTGGCACCTTTGCTGTGGCAGCAAAAGCTGGACGTTTGTCTTTTTTGCTCCAGACAGCGTTGAAAGTGAAAAAAGGTGCTTTTGAGGATAGAGTCCTCAGGAAAGCAGAGAGGGAAAAATTGTCTGGGGCATTTGAAGGGGTTCCAGGAGGTAGTGAGGTCCATCATCACTTTTCCCCGCTGGCACCTTTGCTTTGGCAGCAAAAGCTGGACGTTTGTCTTTTTGGCTCCAGACAGCGCCGAAAGTGAAAAAAGGTGCTTTTGAGGATAGAGTCCTCAGGAAAGCAGAGAGGGCCAAATTGTCTGCGGCATTTGAAGGGGTTCCAGGAGGCAGTGAGGACCAGCATCACTTTTCCCCGCTGGCACCTTTGCTGTGGCAGCAAAAGCTGGACGTTTGTCTTTTTTGCTCCAGACAGCGCCGAAAGGGAAAAAAGGTGCTTTTGAGGATAGAGTCCTCAGGAAAGCAGAGAGGGCCAAATTGTCTGGGGCATTTGAAGGGGTTCCAGGAGGCAGTGAGGACCAGCATCACTTTTCCCCGCTGGCACCTTTGCTGTGGACGCAAAAGCTGGACGTTTGTCTTTTTTGCTCCAGACAGCGCCGAAAGTGAAAAAAGGTGCTTTTGAGGATAGAGTGCGCAGGAAAGCAGAGAGGGCCAAATTGTCTGGGGCATTTGAAGGGGTTCCAGGAGGCAGTGAGGACCAGCATCACTTTTCCCCGCTGGCACCTTTGCTGTGGCAGCAAAAGCTGGACGTTTGTCTTTTTTGCTCCAGAGAGCGCCGAAAGTGAAAAAAGGTGCTTTTGAGGATAGAGTCCTCAGGAAAGCAGAGAGGGCCAAATTGTCTGGGGCATTTGAAGGGGTTCCAGGAGGCAGTGAGGACCAGCATCACTTTTCCCCGCTGGCACCTTTGCTGTGGCAGCAAAAGCTGGACGTTTGTCTTTTTTGCTCCAGAGAGCGCCGAAAGTGAAAAAAGGTGCTTTTGAGGATAGAGTCCGCAGGAAAGCAGAGAGGGCCAAATTGTCTGGGGCATTTGAAGGGGTTCCAGGAGGCAGTGAGGACAGGCATCACTTTTCCCCGCTGGCACCTTTGCTGTGGCAGCAAAAGCTGGACGTTTGTCTTTTTTGCTCCAGACAGCGCCGAAAGTGAAAAAAGGTGCTTTTGAGGATAGAGTCCTCAGGAAAGCAGAGAGGGCCAAATTGTCTGGGGCATTTGAAGGGGTTCCAGGAGGCAGTGAGGACCAGCATCACTTTTCCCCGCTGGCACCTTTGCTGTGGCAGCAAAAGCTGGACGTTTGTCTTTTTTGCTCCAGACAGCGCCGAAAGTGAAAAAAGGTGCATTTGAGGATAGAGTCCTCAGGAAAGCAGAGAGGGCCAAATTGTCTGGTGCATTTGAAGGGGTTCCAGGAGGCAGTGAGGACCAGCATCACTTTTCCCCGCTGGCACCTTTGCTTTGGCAGCAAAAGCTGGACGTTTGTCTTTTTTGCTCCAGAGAGCGCCAAAAGTGAAAAAAGGTGCTTTTGAGGATAGAGTCCTCAGGAAAGCAGAGAGGGCCAAATTGTCTGCGGCATTTGAAGGGGTTCCAGGAGGCAGTGAGGACCAGCATCACTTTTCCCCGCTGGCACCTTTGCTTTGGCAGCAAAAGCTGGACGTTTGTCTTTTTTGCTCCAGACAGCGCCGAAAGTGAAAAAAGGTGCTTTTGAGGATAGAGTCCTCAGGAAAGCAGAGAGGGCCAAATTGTCTGCGGCATTTGAAGGGGTTCCAGGAGGCACTGAGGACCAGCATCACTTTTCCCCGCTGGCACCTTTGCTGTGGCAGCAAAAGCTGGACGTTTGTCTTTTTTGCTCCAGACAGCGCCGAAAGGGAAAAAAGGTGCTTTTGAGGATAGAGTCCTCAGGAAAGCAGAGAGGGCCAAATTGTCTGGGGCATTTTAAGGGGTTCCAGGAGGCAGTGAGAACCAGCATCACTTTTCCCCGCTGGCACCTTTGCTGTGGCAGCAAAAGCTGGACGTTTGTCTTTTTTGCTCCAGACAGCGCCGAAAGTGAAAAAAGGTGCTTTTGAGGATAGAGTCCTCAAGAAAGCAGAGAGGGCCAAATTGTCTGGGGCATTTGAAGGGGTTCCAGGAGGCAGTGAGGACCAGCATCACTTTTCCCCGCTGGCACCTTTGCTGTGGCAGCAAAAGCTGGACGTTTGTCTTTTTTGCTCCAGACAGCGCCGAAAGTGAAAAAAGGTGCTTTTGAGGATAGAGTCCTCAGGAAAGCAGAGAGGGCCAAATTGTCTGGGGCATTTGAAGGGGTTCCAGGAGGCAGTGAGGACCAGCATCACTTTTCCCCGCTGGCACCTTTGCTGTGGCAGCAAAAGCTGGACGTTTGTCTTTTTTGCTCCAGACAGCGCCGAAAGTGAAAAAAGGTGCTTTTGAGGATAGAGTCCTCAGGAAAGCAGAGAGGGCCAAATTGTATGGGGCATTTGAAGGGGTTCCAGGAGGCAGTGAGGACCAGCATCACTTTTCCCCGCTGGCACCTTTGCTGTGGCAGCAAAAGCTGGACGTTTGTCTTTTTTGCTCCAGACAGCGCCGAAAGTGAAAAAAGGTGCTTTTGCGGATAGAGTCCTCAGGAAAGCAGAGAGGGCCAAATTGTCTGCGGCATTTGAAGGGGTTCCAGGAGGCAGTGAGGACCAGCATCACTTTTCCCCGCTGGCACCTTTGCTGTGGCAGCAAAAGCTGGACGTTTGTTGTTTTTGCTCCAGACAGCGCCGAAAGTGAAAAAAGGTGCTTTTGAGGATAGAGTCCTAAGGAAAGCAGAGAGGGCCAAATTGTCTGGGGCATTTGAAGGGGTTCCAGGAGGCAGTGAGGACCAGCATCACTTTTCCCTGCTGGCACCTTTGCTGTGGCAGCAAAAGCTGGACGTTTGTCTTTTTTGCTCCAGACAGCGCCGAAAGTGAAAAAAGGTGCTTTTGCGGATAAAGTCCTCAGGAAAGCAGAGAGGGTCAAATTGTCTGGGGCATTTGAAGGGGTTCCAGGAGGCAGTGAGAACCAGCATCACTTTTCCCCGCTGGCACCTTTGCTGTGGCAGCAAAATCTGGACGTTTGTCTTTTTTGCTCCAGACAGCGCCGAAAGTGAAAAAAGGTGCTTTTGAGGATAGAGTCCTCAGGAAAGCAGAGAGGGCCAAATTGTCTGGGGCATTTGAAGGGGTTCCAGGAGGCAGTGAGGACCAGCATCACTTTTCCCCGTTGGCACCTTTGCTGTGGCAGCAAAAGCTGGACGTTTGTCTTTTTGGCTCCAGACAGCGCCGAAAGTGAAAAAAGGTGCTTTTGAGGATAGAGTCCTCAGGAAAGCAGAGAGGGCCAAATTGCCTGGGGCATTTGAAGGGGTTCCAGGAGGCAGTGAGGACCAGCATCACTTTTCCCCGCTGGCACCTTTGCTGTGGCAGCAAAAGCTGGACGTTTGTCTTTTTTGCTCCAGACAGCGCCAAAAGTGAAAAAAGGTGCTTTTGAGGATAGAGTCCGCAGGAAAGCAGAGAGGGCCAAATTGTCTGCGTCATTTGAAGGGGTTCCAGGAGGCAGTGAGGACCAGCAACACTTTTCCCCGCTGGCACCTTTGCTGTGGCAGCAAAAGCTGGAAGTTTGTCTTTTTTGCTCCAGACAGCGCCGAAAGTGAAAAAAGGTGCTTTTGAGGATAGAGTCCTCAGGAAAGCAGAGCGGGCCAAATTGTCTGCGGCATTTGAAGGGGTTCCAGGAGGCAGTGAGGACCAGCATCACTTTTCCCTGCTGGCACCTTTGCTGTGGCAGCAAAAGCTGGACGTTTGTCTTTTTTGCTCCAGACAGCGCCGAAAGGGAAAAAAGGTGCTTTTGAGGATAGAGTCCTCAGGAAAGCAGAGAGGGCCAAATTGTCTGGGGCATTTGAAGGGGTTCCAGGAGGCAGTGAGAACCAGCATCACTTTTCCCCGCTGGCACCTTTGCTGTGGCAGCAAAAGCTGGACGTTTGTCTTTTTTGCTCCAGACAGCGCCGAAAGTGAAAAAAGGTGCTTTTGAGGATAGAGTCCTCAGGAAAGCAGAGAGGGCCAAATTGTCTGTGGCATTTGAAGGGGTTCCAGGAGGCAGTGAGGACCAGCATCACTTTTCCCCGCTGGCACCTTTGCTGTGGCAGCAAAAGCTGGACGTTTGTCTTTTTTGCTCCAGACAGCGTTGAAAGTGAAAAAAGGTGCTTTTGAGGATAGAGTCCTCAGGAAAGCAGAGAGGGTCAAATTGTCTGGGGCATTTGAAGGGGTTCCAGGAGGCAGTGAGGACCAGCATCACTTTTCCCCGCTGGCACCTTTGCTTTGGCAGCAAAAGCTGGACGTTTGTCTTTTTTGCTCCAGAGAGCGCCGAAAGTGAAAAAAGGTGCTTTTGAGGATAGAGTCCTCAGGAAAGCAGAGAGGGCCAAATTGTCTGCGGCATTTGAAGGGGTTCCAGGAGGCACTGAGGACCAGCATCACTTTTCCCCGCTGGCACCTTTGCTGTGGCAGCAAAAGCTGGACGTTTGTCTTTTTTGCTCCAGACAGCGCCGAAAGGGAAAAAAGGTGCTTTTGAGGATAGAGTCCTCAGGAAAGCAGAGAGGGCCAAATTGTCTGGGGCATTTTAAGGGGTTCCAGGAGGCAGTGAGAACCAGCATCACTTTTCCCCGCTGGCACCTTTGCTGTGGCAGCAAAAGCTGGACGTTTGTCTTTTTTGCTCCAGACAGCGCCGAAAGTGAAAAAAGGTGCTTTTGAGGATAGAGTCCTCAAGAAAGCAGAGAGGGCCAAATTGTCTGGGGCATTTGAAGGGGTTCCAGGAGGCAGTGAGGACCAGCATCACTTTTCCCCGCTGGCACCTTTGCTGTGGCAGCAAAAGCTGGACGTTTGTCTTTTTTGCTCCAGAGAGCCCCGAAAGTGAAAAAAGGTGCTTTTGAGGATAGAGTCCTCAGGAAAGCAGAGAGGGTCAAATTGTCTGGGGCATTTGAAGGGGTTCCAGGAGGCAGTGAGGACCAGCATCACTTTTCCCCGCTGGCACCTTTGCTGTGGCAGCAAAAGCTGGACGTTTGTCTTTTTTGCTCCAGACAGCGCCGAAAGTGAAAAAAGGTGCTTTTGAGGCTAGAGTACGCAGGAAAGCAGAGAGGGCCAAATTGTCTGCGTCATTTGAAGGGGTTCCAGGAGGCAGTGAGGACCAGCATCACTTTTCCCCACTGGCACCTTTGCTGTGGCAGCAAAAGCTGGACGTTTGTCTTTTTTGCTCCAGACAGCGTTGAAAGTGAAAAAAGGTGCTTTTGAGGATAGAGTCCTCAGGAAAGCAGAGAGGGAAAAATTGTCTGGGGCATTTGAAGGGGTTCCAGGAGGTAGTGAGGTCCATCATCACTTTTCCCCGCTGGCACCTTTGCTTTGGCAGCAAAAGCTGGACGTTTGTCTTTTTGGCTCCAGACAGCGCCGAAAGTGAAAAAAGGTGCTTTTGAGGATAGAGTCCTCAGGAAAGCAGAGAGGGCCAAATTGTCTGCGGCATTTGAAGGGGTTCCAGGAGGCAGTGAGGACCAGCATCACTTTTCCCCGCTGGCACCTTTGCTGTGGCAGCAAAAGCTGGACGTTTGTCTTTTTTGCTCCAGACAGCGCCGAAAGGGAAAAAAGGTGCTTTTGAGGATAGAGTCCTCAGGAAAGCAGAGAGGGCCAAATTGTCTGGGGCATTTGAAGGGGTTCCAGGAGGCAGTGAGGACCAGCATCACTTTTCCCCGCTGGCACCTTTGCTGTGGACGCAAAAGCTGGACGTTTGTCTTTTTTGCTCCAGACAGCGCCGAAAGTGAAAAAAGGTGCTTTTGAGGATAGAGTGCGCAGGAAAGCAGAGAGGGCCAAATTGTCTGGGGCATTTGAAGGGGTTCCAGGAGGCAGTGAGGACCAGCATCACTTTTCCCCGCTGGCGCCTTTGCTGTGGCAGCAAAAGCTGGACGTTTGTCTTTTTTGCTCCAGAGAGCGCCGAAAGTGAAAAAAGGTGCTTTTGAGGATAGAGTCCTCAGGAAAGCAGAGAGGGCCAAATTGTCTGGGGCATTTGAAGGGGTTCCAGGAGGCAGTGAGGACCAGCATCACTTTTCCCCGCTGGCACCTTTGCTGTGGCAGCAAAAGCTGGACGTTTGTCTTTTTTGCTCCAGAGAGCGCCGAAAGTGAAAAAAGGTGCTTTTGAGGATAGAGTCCGCAGGAAAGCAGAGAGGGCCAAATTGTCTGGGGCATTTGAAGGGGTTCCAGGAGGCAGTGAGGACAGGCATCACTTTTCCCCGCTGGCACCTTTGCTGTGGCAGCAAAAGCTGGACGTTTGTCTTTTTTGCTCCAGACAGCGCCGAAAGTGAAAAAAGGTGCTTTTGAGGATAGAGTCCTCAGGAAAGCAGAGAGGGCCAAATTGTCTGGGGCATTTGAAAGGGTTCCAGGAGGCAGTGAGGACCAGCATCACTTTTCCCCGCTGGCACCTTTGCTGTGGCAGCAAAAGCTGGACGTTTGTCTTTTTTGCTCCAGACAGCGCCGAAAGTGAAAAAAGGTGCATTTGAGGATAGAGTCCTCAGGAAAGCAGAGAGGGCCAAATTGTCTGGTGCATTTGAAGGGGTTCCAGGAGGCAGTGAGGACCAGCATCACTTTTCCCCGCTGGCACCTTTGCTTTGGCAGCAAAAGCTGGACGTTTGTCTTTTTTGCTCCAGACAGCGCCGAAAGTGAAAAAAGGTGCTTTTGAGGATAGAGTCCTCAGGAAAGCAGAGAGGGCCAAATTGTCTGCGGCATTTGAAGGGGTTCCAGGAGGCACTGAGGACCAGCATCACTTTTCCCCGCTGGCACCTTTGCTGTGGCAGCAAAAGCTGGACGTTTGTCTTTTTTGCTCCAGACAGCGCCGAAAGGGAAAAAAGGTGCTTTTGAGGATAGAGTCCTCAGGAAAGCAGAGAGGGCCAAATTGTCTGGGGCATTTTAAGGGGTTCCAGGAGGCAGTGAGAACCAGCATCACTTTTCCCCGCTGGCACCTTTGCTGTGGCAGCAAAAGCTGGACGTTTGTCTTTTTTGCTCCAGACAGCGCCGAAAGTGAAAAAAGGTGCTTTTGAGGATAGAGTCCTCAAAAAAGCAGAGAGGGCCAAATTGTATGGGGCATTTGAAGGGGTTCCAGGAGGCAGTGAGGACCAGCATCACTTTTCCCCGCTGGCACCTTTGCTGTGGCAGCAAAAGCTGGACGTTTGTCTTTTTGCTCCAGAGAGCGCCGAAAGTGAAAAACGGTGCTTTTGCGGATAGAGTCCTCAGGAAAGCAGAGAGGGCCAAATTGTATGGGGCATTTGAAGGGGTTCCAGGAGCCAGTGAGGACCAGCATCACTTTTCCCCGCTGGCACCTTTGCTGTGGCAGCAAAAGCTGGACGTTTGTCTTTTTTGCTCCAGACAGCGTTGAAAGTGAAAAAAGGTGCTTTTGAGGATAGACTCCTCAGGAAAGCAGAGAGGGCCAAATTGTCTGGTGCATTTGAAGGGGTTCCAGGACGTAGTGAGGACCATCATCACTTTTCCCCGCTGCCACCTTTGCTGTGGCAGCAAAAGCTGGACGTTTGTCTTTTTTGCTCCAGACAGCGCCAAAAGTGAAAAAAGGTGATTTTGAGGATAGAGTCCTCAGGAAAGCAGAGAGGGCCAAATTGTCTGTGGTATTTGAAGGGGTTCCAGGAGGCAGTGAGGACCAGCATCACTTTTCCCCGCTGGCACCTTTGCTGTGGCAGCAAAAGCTGGACGTTTGTCTTTTTTGCTCCAGACAGCGCCGAAAGTGAAAAAAGGTGCTTTTGAGGATAGAGTACTCAGGAAAGCAGAGAGGGCCAAATTGTCTGGGGCATTTGAAGGGGTTCCAGGAGGCAGTGAGGACCAGCATCACTTTTCCCCGCTGGCACCTTTGCTGTGGCAGCAAAAGCTGGACGTTTGTCTTTTTTGCTCCAGACAGCGCCGAAAGTGAAAAAAGGTGCTTTTGAGGATAGAGTCCTCAGGAAAGCAGAGAGGGCCAAATTGTCTGGGGCATTTGAAGGGGTTCCAGGAGGCAGTGAGGACCAGCATCACTTTTCCCCGCTGGCACCTTTGCTGTGGCAGCAAAGCTGGACGTTTGTCTTTTTTGCTCCAGACAGCGCCGAAAGTGAAAAAAGGTGCTTTTGAGGATAGAGTCCTCAGGAAAGCAGAGAGGGCCAAATTGTATGGGGCATTTGAAGGGGTTCCAGGAGGCAGTGAGGACCAGCATCACTTTTCCCCGCTGGCACCTTTGCTTTGGCAGCAAAAGCTGGACGTTTGTCTTTTTTGCTCCAGACAGCGCCGAAAGTGAAAAAAAGGTGCTTTTGCGGATAGAGTCCTCAGGAAAGCAGAGAGGGCCAAATTGTCTGGGGCATTTGAAGGGGTTCCAGGAGGCAGTGAGAACCAGCATCACTTTTCCCCGCTGGCACCTTTGCTGTGGCAGCAAAAGCTGGACGTTTGTCTTTTTTGCTCCAGAGAGCGCCGAAAGTGAAAAAAGGTGCTTTTGAGGATAGAGTCCTCAGGAAAGCAGAGAGGGCCAAATTGTATGGGGCATTTGAAGGGGTTCCAGGAGGCAGTGAGGACCAGCATCACTTTTCCCCGCTGGCACCTTTGCTGTGGCAGCAAAAGCTGGACGTTTGTCTTTTTTGCTCCAGACAGCGCCGAAAGTGAAAAAAGGTGCTTTTGAGGATAGAGTCCTCAGGAAAGCAGAGAGGGCCAAATTGCCTGGGGCATTTGAAGGGGTTCCAGGAGGCAGTGAGGACCAGCATCACTTTTCCCCGCTGGCACCTTTGCTGTGGCAGCAAAAGCTGGACGTTTGTCTTTTTTGCTCCAGACAGCGCCAAAAGTGAAAAAAGGTGCTTTTGAGGATAGAGTCCGCAGGAAAGCAGAGAGGGCCAAATTGTCTGCGTCATTTGAAGGGGTTCCAGGAGGCAGTGAGGACCAGCAACACTTTTCCCCGCTGGCACCTTTGCTGTGGCAGCAAAAGCTGGACGTTTGTCTTTTTTGCTCCAGACAGCGCCGAAAGTGAAAAAAGGTGCTTTTGAGGATAGAGTCCTCCAGAAAGCAGAGAGGGCCAAATTGTCTGCGGCATTTGAAGGGGTTCCAGGAGGCAGTGAGGACCAGCATCACTTTTCCCCGCTGGCACCTTTGCTGTGGCAGCAAAAGCTGGACGTTTGTCTTTTTTGCTCCAGAGAGCGCCAAAAGTGAAAAAAGGTGCTCTTGAGGATAGAGTCCTCAGGAAAGCAGAGCGGGCCAAATTGTCTGCGGCATTTGAAGGGGTTCCAGGAGGCAGTGAGGACCAGCATCACTTTTCCCCGCTGGCACCTTTGCTGTGGCAGCAAAAGCTGGACGTTTGTCTTTTTTGCTCCAGACAGCGCCGAAAGTGAAAAAAGGTGCTTTTGAGGATAGAGTCCTCAGGAAAGCAGAGAGGGCCAAATTGTCTGGGGCATTTGAAGGGGTTCCAGGAGGCAGTGAGGACCAGCATCACTTTTCCCCGCTGGCACCTTTGCTGTGGCAGCAAAAGCTGGACGTTTGTCTTTTTTGCTCCAGAGAGCGCCGAAAGTGAAAAAAGGTGCTTTTGAGGATAGAGTCCTCAGGAAAGCAGAGAGGGTCAAATTGTCTGGGGCATTTGAAGGGGTTCCAGGAGGCAGTGAGGACCAGCATCACTTTTCCCCGCTGGCACCTTTGCTTTGTCAGCAAAAGCTGGACGTTTGTCTTTTTTGCTCCAGACAGCGCCGAAAATGAAAAAAGGTGCTTTTGAGGATAGAGTCCTCAGGAAAGCAGAGAGGGCCAAATTGTCTGCGGCATTTGAAGGGGTTCCAGGAGGCAGTGAGGACCAGCATCACTTTTCCCCGCTGGCACCTTTGCTGTGGCAGCAAAAGCTGGACGTTTGTCTTTTTTGCTCCAGACAGCGCCGAAAGGGAAAAAAGGTGCTTTTGAGGATAGAGTCCTCAGGAAAGCAGAGAGGGCCAAATTGTCTGGGGCATTTTAAGGGGTTCCAGGAGGCAGTGAGAACCAGCATCACTTTTCCCCGCTGGCACCTTTGCTGTGGCAGCAAAAGCTGGACGTTTGTCTTTTTTGCTCCAGACAGCGCCGAAAGTGAAAAAAGGTGCTTTTGAGGATAGAGTCCTCAGGAAAGCAGAGAGGGCCAAATTGTCTGGGGCATTTGAAGGGGTTCCAGGAGGCAGTGAGGACCAGCATCACTTTTCCCCGCTGGCACCTTTGCTGTGGCAGCAAAAGCTGGACGTTTGTCTTTTTTGCTCCAGACAGCGCCGAAAGGGAAAAAAGGTGCTTTTGAGGATAGAGTCCTCAGGAAAGCAGAGAGGGCCAAATTGTCTGGGGCATTTTAAGGGGTTCCAGGAGGCAGTGAGAACCAGCATCACTTTTCCCCGCTGGCACCTTTGCTGTGGCAGCAAAAGCTGGACGTTTGTCTTTTTTGCTCCAGACAGCGCCGAAAGTGAAAAAAGGTGCTTTTGAGGATAGAGTCCTCAAAAAAGCAGAGAGGGCCAAATTGTCTGGGGCATTTGAAGGGGTTCCAGGAGGCAGTGAGGACCAGCATCACTTTTCCCCGCTGGCACCTTTGCTGTGGCAGCAAAAGCTGGACGTTTGTCTTTTTTGCTCCAGAGAGCGCCGAAAGTGAAAAACGGTGCTTTTGCGGATAGAGTCCTCAGGAAAGCAGAGAGGGCCAAATTGTATGGGGCATTTGAAGGGGTTCCAGGAGCCAGTGAGGACCAGCATCACTTTTCCCCGCTGGCACCTTTGCTGTGGCAGCAAAAGCTGGACGTTTGTCTTTTTTGCTCCAGACAGCGTTGAAAGTGAAAAAAGGTGCTTTTGAGGATAGACTCCTCAGGAAAGCAGAGAGGGCCAAATTGTCTGGTGCATTTGAAGGGGTTCCAGGACGTAGTGAGGACCAGCATCACTTTTCCCCGCTGCCACCTTTGCTGTGGCAGCAAAAGCTGGACGTTTGTCTTTTTTGCTCCAGACAGCGCCAAAAGTGAAAAAAGGTGATTTTGAGGATAGAGTCCTCAGGAAAGCAGAGAGGGCCAAATTGTCTGTGGTATTTGAAGGGGTTCCAGGAGGCAGTGAGGACCAGCATCACTTTTCCCCGCTGGCACCTTTGCTGTGGCAGCAAAAGCTGGACGTTTGTCTTTTTTGCTCCAGACAGCGCCGAAAGTGAAAAAAGGTGATTTTGAGGATAGAGTACTCAGGAAAGCAGAGAGGGCCAAATTGTCTGGGGCATTTGAAGGGGTTCCAGGAGGCAGTGAGGACCAGCATCACTTTTCCCCGCTGGCACCTTTGCTGTGGCAGCAAAAGCTGGACGTTTGTCTTTTTTGCTCCAGACAGCGCCGAAAGTGAAAAAAGGTGCTTTTGAGGATAGAGTCCTCAGGAAAGCAGAGAGGGCCAAATTGTCTGGGGCATTTGAAGGGGTTCCAGGAGCCAGTGAGGACCAGCATCACTTTTCCCCGCTGGCACCTTTGCTGTGGCAGCAAAAGCTGGACGTTTGTCTTTTTTGCTCCAGACAGCGCCGAAAGTGAAAAAAGGTGCTTTTGAGGATAGAGTCCTCAGGAAAGCAGAGAGGGCCAAATTGTATGGGGCATTTGAAGGGGTTCCAGGAGGCAGTGAGGACCAGCATCACTTTTCCCCGCTGGCACCTTTGCTTTGGCAGCAAAAGCTGGACGTTTGTCTTTTTTGCTCCAGACAGCGCCGAAAGTGAAAAAAGGTGCTTTTGCGGATAGAGTCCTCAGGAAAGCAGAGAGGGCCAAATTGTCTGGGGCATTTGAAGGGGTTCCAGGAGGCAGTGAGAACCAGCATCACTTTTCCCCGCTGGCACCTTTGCTGTGGCAGCAAAAGCTGGACGTTTGTCTTTTTTGCTCCAGAGAGCGCCGAAAGTGAAAAAAGGTGCTTTTGAGGATAGAGTCCTCAGGAAAGCAGAGAGGGCCAAATTGTCTGGGGCATTTGAAGGGGTTCCAGGAGGCAGTGAGGACCAGCATCACTTTTCCCCGCTGGCACCTTTGCTGTGGCAGCAAAAGCTGGACGTTTGTCTTTTTTGCTCCAGACAGCGCCGAAAGTGAAAAAAGGTGCTTTTGAGGATAGAGTCCTCAGGAAAGCAGAGAGGGCCAAATTGCCTGGGGCATTTGAAGGGGTTCCAGGAGGCAGTGAGGACCAGCATCACTTTTCCCCGCTGGCACCTTTGCTGTGGCAGCAAAAGCTGGACGTTTGTCTTTTTTGCTCCAGACAGCGCCAAAAGTGAAAAAAGGTGCTTTTGAGGATAGAGTCCGCAGGAAAGCAGAGAGGGCCAAATTGTCTGCGTCATTTGAAGGGGTTCCAGGAGGCAGTGAGGACCAGCAACACTTTTCCCCGCTGGCACCTTTGCTGTGGCAGCAAAAGCTGGACGTTTGTCTTTTTTGCTCCAGACAGCGCCGAAAGTGAAAAAAGGTGCTTTTGAGGATAGAGTCCTCCAGAAAGCAGAGAGGGCCAAATTGTCTGCGGCATTTGAAGGGGTTCCAGGAGGCAGTGAGGACCAGCATCACTTTTCCCCGCTGGCACCTTTGCTGTGGCAGCAAAAGCTGGACGTTTGTCTTTTTTGCTCCAGAGAGCGCCAAAAGTGAAAAAAGGTGCTCTTGAGGATAGAGTCCTCAGGAAAGCAGAGCGGGCCAAATTGTCTGCGGCATTTGAAGGGGTTCCAGGAGGCAGTGAGGACCAGCATCACTTTTCCCCGCTGGCACCTTTGCTGTGGCAGCAAAAGCTGGACGTTTGTCTTTTTTGCTCCAGACAGCGCCGAAAGTGAAAAAAGGTGCTTTTGAGGATAGAGTCCTCAGGAAAGCAGAGAGGGCCAAATTGTCTGGGGCATTTGAAGGGGTTCCAGGAGGCAGTGAGGACCAGCATCACTTTTCCCCGCTGGCACCTTTGCTGTGGCAGCAAAAGCTGGACGTTTGTCTTTTTTGCTCCAGAGAGCGCCGAAAGTGAAAAAAGGTGCTTTTGAGGATAGAGTCCTCAGGAAAGCAGAGAGGGTCAAATTGTCTGGGGCATTTGAAGGGGTTCCAGGAGGCAGTGAGGACCAGCATCACTTTTCCCCGCTGGCACCTTTGCTTTGTCAGCAAAAGCTGGACGTTTGTCTTTTTTGCTCCAGACAGCGCCGAAAATGAAAAAAGGTGCTTTTGAGGATAGAGTCCTCAGGAAAGCAGAGAGGGCCAAATTGTCTGCGGCATTTGAAGGGGTTCCAGGAGGCAGTGAGGACCAGCATCACTTTTCCCCGCTGGCACCTTTGCTGTGGCAGCAAAAGCTGGACGTTTGTCTTTTTTGCTCCAGACAGCGCCGAAAGGGAAAAAAGGTGCTTTTGAGGATAGAGTCCTCAGGAAAGCAGAGAGGGCCAAATTGTCTGGGGCATTTTAAGGGGTTCCAGGAGGCAGTGAGAACCAGCATCACTTTTCCCCGCTGGCACCTTTGCTGTGGCAGCAAAAGCTGGACGTTTGTCTTTTTTGCTCCAGACAGCGCCGAAAGTGAAAAAAGGTGCTTTTGAGGATAGAGTCCTCAGGAAAGCAGAGAGGGCCAAATTGTCTGGGGCATTTGAAGGGGTTCCAGGAGGCAGTGAGGACCAGCATCACTTTTCCCCGCTGGCACCTTTGCTGTGGCAGCAAAAGCTGGACGTTTGTCTTTTTTGCTCCAGACAGCGCCGAAAGTGAAAAACGGTGCTTTTGCGGATAGAGTCCTCAGGAAAGCAGAGAGGGCCAAATTGTCTGGGGCATTTGAAGGGGTTCCAGGAGGCAGTGAGAACCAGCATCACTTTTCCCCGCTGGCACCTTTGCTGTGGCAGCAAAAGCTGGACGTTTGTCTTTTTTGCTCCAGACAGCGCCGAAAGTGAAAAAAGGTGCTTTTGAGGATAGAGTCCTCAGGAAAGCAGAGAGGGCCAAATTGTCTGGGGCATTTGAAGGGGTTCCAGGAGGCAGTGAGGACCAGCATCACTTTTCCCCGCTGGCACCTTTGCTGTGGCAGCAAAAGCTGGACGTTTGTCTTTTTTGCTCCAGACAGCGCCGAAAGTGAAAAAAGATGCTTTTGCGGATAAAGTCCTCAGGAAAGCAGAGAGGGCCAAATTGTCTGGGGCATTTGAAGGGGTTCCAGGAGGCAGTGAGAACCAGCATCACTTTTCCCCGCTGGCACCTTTGCTGTGGCAGCAAAAGCTGGACGTTTGTCTTTTTTGCTCCAGAGAGCGCCGAAAGTGAAAAAAGGTGCTTTTGAGGATAGAGTCCTCAGGAAAGCAGAGAGGGCCAAATTGTCTGGGGCATTTGAAGGGGTTCCAGGAGGCAGTGAGGACCAGCATCACTTTTCCCCGCTGGCACCTTTGCTGTGGCAGCAAAAGCTGGACGTTTGTCTTTTTTGCTCCAGACAGCGCCAAAAGTGAAAAAAGGTGCTTTTGAGGATAGAGTCCTCAGGAAAGCAGAGAGGGCCAAATTGTCTGGGGCATTTGAAGGGGTTCCAGGAGGCAGTGAGGACCAGCATCACTTTTCCCCGCTGGCACCTTTGCTGTGGCAGCAAAAGCTGGACGTTTGTCTTTTTTGCTCCAGACAGCGCCAAAAGTGAAAAAAGGTGCTTTTGAGGATAGAGTCCGCAGGAAAGCAGAGAGGGCCAAATTGTCTGCGTCATTTGAAGGGGTTCCAGGAGGCAGTGAGGACCAGCAACACTTTTCCCCGCTGGCACCTTTGCTGTGGCAGCAAAAGCTGGACGTTTGTCTTTTTTGCTCCAGACAGCGCCGAAAGTGAAAAAAGGTGCTTTTGAGGATAGAGTCCTCCAGAAAGCAGAGAGGGCCAAATTGTCTGGGGCATTTGAAGGGGTTCCAGGAGGCAGTGAGGACCAGCATCACTTTTCCCCGCTGGCACTTTTGCTGTGGCAGCAAAAGCTGGACGTTTGTCTTTTTTGCTCCAGAGAGCGCCAAAAGTGAAAAAAGGTGCTCTTGAGGATAGAGTCCTCAGGAAAGCAGAGCGGGCCAAATTGTCTGCGGCATTTGAAGGGGTTCCAGGAGGCAGTGAGGACCAGCATCACTTTTCCCCGCTGGCACCTTTGCTGTGGCAGCAAAAGCTGGACGTTTGTCTTTTTTGCTCCAGACAGCGCCGAAAGTGAAAAAAGGTGCTTTTGAGGATAGAGTCCTCAGGAAAGCAGAGAGGGCCAAATTGTCTGGGGCATTTGAAGGGGTTCCAGGAGGCAGTGAGGACCAGCATCACTTTTCCCCGCTGGCACCTTTGCTGTGGCAGCAAAAGCTGGACGTTTGTCTTTTTTGCTCCAGAGAGCGCCGAAAGTGAAAAAAGGTGCTTTTGAGGATAGAGTCCTCAGGAAAGCAGAGAGGGTCAAATTGTCTGGGGCATTTGAAGGGGTTCCAGGAGGCAGTGAGGACCAGCATCACTTTTCCCCGCTGGCACCTTTGCTTTGTCAGCAAAAGCTGGACGTTTGTCTTTTTTGCTCCAGACAGCGCCGAAAATGAAAAAAGGTGCTTTTGAGGATAGAGTCCTCAGGAAAGCAGAGAGGGCCAAATTGTCTGCGGCATTTGAAGGGGTTCCAGGAGGCAGTGAGGACCAGCATCACTTTTCCCCGCTGGCACCTTTGCTGTGGCAGCAAAAGCTGGACGTTTGTCTTTTTTGCTCCAGACAGCGCCGAAAGGGAAAAAAGGTGCTTTTGCGGATAGAGTCCTCAGGAAAGCAGAGAGGGCCAAATTGTATGGGGCATTTGAAGGGGTTCCAGGAGCCAGTGAGGACCAGCATCACTTTTCCCCGCTGGCACCTTTGCTGTGGCAGCAAAAGCTGGACGTTTGTCTTTTTTGCTCCAGAGAGCGCCGAAAGTGAAAAACGGTGCTTTTGCGGATAGAGTCCTCAGGAAAGCAGAGAGGGCCAAATTGTATGGGGCATTTGAAGGGGTTCCAGGAGCCAGTGAGGACCAGCATCACTTTTCCCCGCTGGCACCTTTGCTGTGGCAGCAAAAGCTGGACGTTTGTCTTTTTTGCTCCAGACAGCGCCGAAAGTGAAAAAAGGTGCTTTTGAGGATAGAGTCCTCAGGAAAGCAGAGAGGGCCAAATTGTCTGGTGCATTTGAAGGGGTTCCAGGACGTAGTGAGGACCATCATCACTTTTCCCCGCTGCCACCTTTGCTGTGGCAGCAAAAGCTGGACGTTTGTCTTTTTTGCTCCAGACAGCGCCAAAAGTGAAAAAAGGTGATTTTGAGGATAGAGTCCTCAGGAAAGCAGAGAGGGCCAAATTGTCTGTGGTATTTGAAGGGGTTCCAGGAGGCAGTGAGGACCAGCATCACTTTTCCCCGCTGGCACCTTTGCTGTGGCAGCAAAAGCTGGACGTTTGTCTTTTTTGCTCCAGACAGCGCCGAAAGTGAAAAAAGGTGCTTTTGAGGATAGAGTACTCAGGAAAGCAGAGAGGGCCAAATTGTCTGGGGCATTTGAAGGGGTTCCAGGAGGCAGTGAGGACCAGCATCACTTTTCCCCGCTGGCACCTTTGCTGTGGCAGCAAAAGCTGGACGTTTGTCTTTTTTGCTCCAGACAGCGCCGAAAGTGAAAAAAGGTGCTTTTGAGGATAGAGTCCTCAGGAAAGCAGAGAGGGCCAAATTGTCTGGGGCATTTGAAGGGGTTCCAGGAGCCAGTGAGGACCAGCATCACTTTTCCCCGCTGGCACCTTTGCTGTGGCAGCAAAAGCTGGACGTTTGTCTTTTTTGCTCCAGACAGCGCCGAAAGTGAAAAAAGGTGCTTTTGAGGATAGAGTCCTCAGGAAAGCAGAGAGGGCCAAATTGTATGGGGCATTTGAAGGGGTTCCAGGAGGCAGTGAGGACCAGCATCACTTTTCCCCGCTGGCACCTTTGCTTTGGCAGCAAAAGCTGGACGTTTGTCTTTTTTGCTCCAGACAGCGCCGAAAGTGAAAAAAGGTGCTTTTGCGGATAGAGTCCTCAGGAAAGCAGAGAGGGCCAAATTGTCTGGGGCATTTGAAGGGGTTCCAGGAGGCAGTGAGGACCAGCATCACTTTTCCCCGCTGGCACCTTTGCTGTGGCAGCAAAAGCTGGACGTTTGTCTTTTTTGCTCCAGAGAGCGCCAAAAGTGAAAAAAGGTGCTCTTGAGGATAGAGTCCTCAGGAAAGCAGAGCGGGCCAAATTGTCTGCGGCATTTGAAGGGGTTCCAGGAGGCAGTGAGGACCAGCATCACTTTTCCCCGCTGGCACCTTTGCTGTGGCAGCAAAAGCTGGACGTTTGTCTTTTTTGCTCCAGACAGCGCCGAAAGTGAAAAAAGGTGCTTTTGAGGATAGAGTCCTCAGGAAAGCAGAGAGGGCCAAATTGTCTGGGGCATTTGAAGGGGTTCCAGGAGGCAGTGAGGACCAGCATCACTTTTCCCCGCTGGCACCTTTGCTGTGGCAGCAAAAGCTGGACGTTTGTCTTTTTTGCTCCAGAGAGCGCCGAAAGTGAAAAAAGGTGCTTTTGAGGATAGAGTCCTCAGGAAAGCAGAGAGGGTCAAATTGTCTGGGGCATTTGAAGGGGTTCCAGGAGGCAGTGAGGACCAGCATCACTTTTCCCCGCTGGCACCTTTGCTTTGTCAGCAAAAGCTGGACGTTTGTCTTTTTTGCTCCAGACAGCGCCGAAAATGAAAAAAGGTGCTTTTGAGGATAGAGTCCTCAGGAAAGCAGAGAGGGCCAAATTGTCTGCGGCATTTGAAGGGGTTCCAGGAGGCAGTGAGGACCAGCATCACTTTTCCCCGCTGGCACCTTTGCTGTGGCAGCAAAAGCTGGACGTTTGTCTTTTTTGCTCCAGACAGCGCCGAAAGGGAAAAAAGGTGCTTTTGAGGATAGAGTCCTCAGGAAAGCAGAGAGGGCCAAATTGTCTGGGGCATTTTAAGGGGTTCCAGGAGGCAGTGAGAACCAGCATCACTTTTCCCCGCTGGCACCTTTGCTGTGGCAGCAAAAGCTGGACGTTTGTCTTTTTTGCTCCAGACAGCGCCGAAAGTGAAAAAAGGTGCTTTTGAGGATAGAGTCCTCAGGAAAGCAGAGAGGGCCAAATTGTCTGGGGCATTTGAAGGGGTTCCAGGAGGCAGTGAGGACCAGCATCACTTTTCCCCGCTGGCACCTTTGCTGTGGCAGCAAAAGCTGGACGTTTGTCTTTTTTGCTCCAGAGAGCGCCGAAAGTGAAAAACGGTGCTTTTGCGGATAGAGTCCTCAGGAAAGCAGAGAGGGCCAAATTGTCCGGGGCATTTGAAGGGGTTCCAGGAGGCAGTGAGGACCAGCATCACTTTTCCCCGCTGGCACCTTTGCTTTGGCAGCAAAAGCTGGACGTTTGTCTTTTTTGCTCCAGACAGCGCCGAAAGTGAAAAAAGGTGCTTTTGCGGATAGAGTCCTCAGGAAAGCAGAGAGGGCCAAATTGTCTGGGGCATTTGAAGGGGTTCCAGGAGGCAGTGAGAACCAGCATCACTTTTCCCCGCTGGCACCTTTGCTGTGGCAGCAAAAGCTGGACGTTTGTCTTTTTTGCTCCAGAGAGCGCCGAAAGTGAAAAAAGGTGCTTTTGAGGATAGAGTCCTCAGGAAAGCAGAGAGGGCCAAATTGTCTGGGGCATTTGAAGGGGTTCCAGGAGGCAGTGAGGACCAGCATCACTTTTCCCCGCTGGCACCTTTGCTGTGGCAGCAAAAGCTGGACGTTTGTCTTTTTTGCTCCAGACAGCGCCGAAAGTGAAAAAAGATGCTTTTGCGGATAAAGTCCTCAGGAAAGCAGAGAGGGCCAAATTGTCTGGGGCATTTGAAGGGGTTCCAGGAGGCAGTGAGAACCAGCATCACTTTTCCCCGCTGGCACCTTTGCTGTGGCAGCAAAAGCTGGACGTTTGTCTTTTTTGCTCCAGAGAGCGCCGAAAGTGAAAAAAGGTGCTTTTGAGGATAGAGTCCTCAGGAAAGCAGAGAGGGCCAAATTGTCTGGGGCATTTGAAGGGGTTCCAGGAGGCAGTGAGGACCAGCATCACTTTTCCCCGCTGGCACCTTTGCTGTGGCAGCAAAAGCTGGACGTTTGTCTTTTTTGCTCCAGACAGCGCCAAAAGTGAAAAAAGGTGCTTTTGAGGATAGAGTCCTCAGGAAAGCAGAGAGGGCCAAATTGTCTGGGGCATTTGAAGGGGTTCCAGGAGGCAGTGAGGACCAGCATCACTTTTCCCCGCTGGCACCTTTGCTGTGGCAGCAAAAGCTGGACGTTTGTCTTTTTTGCTCCAGACAGCGCCAAAAGTGAAAAAAGGTGCTTTTGAGGATAGAGTCCGCAGGAAAGCAGAGAGGGCCAAATTGTCTGCGTCATTTGAAGGGGTTCCAGGAGGCAGTGAGGACCAGCAACACTTTTCCCCGCTGGCACCTTTGCTGTGGCAGCAAAAGCTGGACGTTTGTCTTTTTTGCTCCAGACAGCGCCGAAAGTGAAAAAAGGTGCTTTTGAGGATAGAGTCCTCCAGAAAGCAGAGAGGGCCAAATTGTCTGGGGCATTTGAAGGGGTTCCAGGAGGCAGTGAGGACCAGCATCACTTTTCCCCGCTGGCACTTTTGCTGTGGCAGCAAAAGCTGGACGTTTGTCTTTTTTGCTCCAGAGAGCGCCAAAAGTGAAAAAAGGTGCTCTTGAGGATAGAGTCCTCAGGAAAGCAGAGCGGGCCAAATTGTCTGCGGCATTTGAAGGGGTTCCAGGAGGCAGTGAGGACCAGCATCACTTTTCCCCGCTGGCACCTTTGCTGTGGCAGCAAAAGCTGGACGTTTGTCTTTTTTGCTCCAGACAGCGCCGAAAGTGAAAAAAGGTGCTTTTGAGGATAGAGTCCTCAGGAAAGCAGAGAGGGCCAAATTGTCTGGGGCATTTGAAGGGGTTCCAGGAGGCAGTGAGGACCAGCATCACTTTTCCCCGCTGGCACCTTTGCTGTGGCAGCAAAAGCTGGACGTTTGTCTTTTTTGCTCCAGAGAGCGCCGAAAGTGAAAAAAGGTGCTTTTGAGGATAGAGTCCTCAGGAAAGCAGAGAGGGTCAAATTGTCTGGGGCATTTGAAGGGGTTCCAGGAGGCAGTGAGGACCAGCATCACTTTTCCCCGCTGGCACCTTTGCTTTGTCAGCAAAAGCTGGACGTTTGTCTTTTTTGCTCCAGACAGCGCCGAAAATGAAAAAAGGTGCTTTTGAGGATAGAGTCCTCAGGAAAGCAGAGAGGGCCAAATTGTCTGCGGCATTTGAAGGGGTTCCAGGAGGCAGTGAGGACCAGCATCACTTTTCCCCGCTGGCACCTTTGCTGTGGCAGCAAAAGCTGGACGTTTGTCTTTTTTGCTCCAGACAGCGCCGAAAGGGAAAAAAGGTGCTTTTGAGGATAGAGTCCTCAGGAAAGCAGAGAGGGCCAAATTGTCTGGGGCATTTTAAGGGGTTCCAGGAGGCAGTGAGAACCAGCATCACTTTTCCCCGCTGGCACCTTTGCTGTGGCAGCAAAAGCTGGACGTTTGTCTTTTTTGCTCCAGACAGCGCCGAAAGTGAAAAAAGGTGCTTTTGAGGATAGAGTCCTCAGGAAAGCAGAGAGGGCCAAATTGTCTGGGGCATTTGAAGGGGTTCCAGGAGGCAGTGAGGACCAGCATCACTTTTCCCCGCTGGCACCTTTGCTGTGGCAGCAAAAGCTGGACGTTTGTCTTTTTTGCTCCAGAGAGCGCCGAAAGTGAAAAACGGTGCTTTTGCGGATAGAGTCCTCAGGAAAGCAGAGAGGGCCAAATTGTCTGCGTCATTTGAAGGGGTTCCAGGAGGCAGTGAGAACCAGCATCACTTTTCCCCGCTGGCACCTTTGCTGTGGCAGCAAAAGCTGGACGTTTGTCTTTTTTGCTCCAGACAGCGCCGAAAGTGAAAAAAGGTGCTTTTGAGGATAGAGTGCGCAGGAAAGCAGAGAGGGCCAAATTGTCTGGGGCATTTGAAGGGGTTCCAGGAGGCAGTGAGGGACCAGCATCACTTTTCCCCGCTGGCACCTTTGCTGTGGCAGCAAAAGCTGGACGTTTGTCTTTTTTGCTCCAGACAGCGCCGAAAGGGAAAAAAGGTGCTTTTGAGGATAGAGTCCTCAGGAAAGCAGAGAGGGCCAAATTGTCTGGGGCATTTGAAGGGGTTCCAGGAGGCAGTGAGAACCAGCATCACTTTTCCCCGCTGGCACCTTTGCTGTGGCAGCAAAAGCTGGACGTTTGTCTTTTTTGCTCCAGACAGCGCCGAAAGTGAAAAAAGGTGCTTTTGAGGATAGAGTCCTCAGGAAAGCAGAGAGGGCCAAATTGTATGGGGCATTTGAAGGGGTTCCAGGAGGCAGTGAGGACCAGCATCACTTTTCCCCGCTGGCACCTTTGCTTTGGCAGCAAAAGCTGGACGTTTGTCTTTTTTGCTCCAGACAGCGCCAAAAGTGAAAAAAGGTGCTTTTGAGGATAGAGTCCTCAGGAAAGCAGAGAGGGCCAAATTGTATGGGGCATTTGAAGGGGTTCCAGGAGGCAGTGAGGACCAGCATCACTTTTCCCCGCTGGCACTTTTGCTGTGGCAGCAAAAGCTGGACGTTTGTCTTTTTTGCTCCAGACAGCGCCGAAAGTGAAAAAAGGTGCTTTTGAGGATAGAGTGCGCAGGAAAGCAGAGAGGGCCAAATTGTCTGGGGCATTTGAAGGGGTTCCAGGAGGCAGTGAGGACAGGCATCACTTTTCCCCGCTGGCACCTTTGCTGTGGCAGCAAAAGCTGGACGTTTGTCTTTTTTGCTCCAGACAGCGCCGAAAGTGAAAAAAGGTGCTTTTGAGGATAGAGTCCTCAGGAAAGCAGAGAGGGCCAAATTGTCTGGGGCATTTGAAGGGGTTCCAGGAGGCAGTGAGGACCAGCATCACTTTTCCCCGCTGGCACCTTTGCTGTGGCAGCAAAAGCTGGACGTTTGTCTTTTTTGCTCCAGACAGCGCCGAAAGTGAAAAAAGGTGCTTTTGCGGATAGAGTCCTCAGGAAAGCAGAGAGGGCCAAATTGTATGGGGCATTTGAAGGGGTTCCAGGAGGCAGTGAGGACCAGCATCACTTT
Organism: Vanellus vanellus; assembly: GCF_965231255.1. Taxonomy (NCBI): domain Eukaryota; kingdom Metazoa; phylum Chordata; class Aves; order Charadriiformes; family Charadriidae; genus Vanellus; species Vanellus vanellus. The sequence continues at coordinate 14,493 of NW_028126982.1, read as the reverse complement.
TCCCCGCTGGCACCTTTGCTGTGGCAGCAAAAGCTGGACGTTTGTCTTTTTTGCTCCAGAGAGCGCCGAAAGTGAAAAAAGGTGCTTTTGAGGATAGAGTGCGCAGGAAAGCAGAGAGGGCCAAATTGTCTGGGGCATTTGAAGGGGTTCCAGGAGGCACTGAGGACCAGCATCACTTTTCCCCGCTGGCACCTTTGCTGTGGCAGCAAAAGCTAGACGTTTGTCTTTTTGGCTCCAGACAGCGCCGAAAGTGAAAAAAGGTGCTTTTGAGGATAGAGTCCTCAGCAAAGCAGAGAGGGCCAAATTGTCTGGGGCATTTGAAGGGGTTCCAGGAGGCAGTGAGGACCAGCATCACTTTTCCACGCTGGCACCTTTGCTGTGGCAGCAAAAGCTGGACGTTTGTCTTTTTTGCTCCAGACAGCGCCGAAAGTGAAAAAAGGTGTTTTTGAGGATAGAGTCCTCAGGAAAGCAGAGAGGGCCAAATTGTATGGGGCATTTGAAGGGGTTCCAGGAGGCAGTGAGGACCAGCATCACTTTTCCCCACTGGCACCTTTGCTTTGGCAGCAAAAGCTGGACGTTTGTCTTTTTTGCTCCAGACAGCGTAAAAAGGGAAAAAAGGTGCTTTTGAGGATAGAGTCCGCAGGAAAGCAGAGAGGGCCAAATGGTATGGGGCATTTGAAGGGGTTCCAGGAGGCAGTGAGGACCAGCATCACTTTTCCCCGCTGGCACTTTTGCTGTGGCAGCAAAAGCTGGACGTTTGTCTTTTTTGCTCCAGACAGCGCCGAAAGTGAAAAAGGTGCTTTTGAGGATAGAGTGCGCAGGAAAGCAGAGAGGGCCAAATTGTCTGCGGCATTTGAAGGGGTTCCAGGAGGCAGTGAGGACAGGCATCACTTTTCCCCGCTGGCACCTTTGCTGTGGCAGCAAAAGCTGGACGTTTGTCTTTTTTGCTCCAGACAGCGCCGAAAGTGAAAAAAGGTGCTTTTGAGGATAGAGTCCTCAGGAAAGCAGAGAGGGCCAAATTGTCTGGGGCATTTGAAGGGGTTCCAGGAGGCAGTGAGGACCAGCATCACTTTTCCACGCTGGCACCTTTGCTGTGGCAGCAAAAGCTGGACGTTTGTCTTTTTTGCTCCAGACAGCGCCGAAAGGGAAAAAAGGTGCTTTTGAGGATAGAGTCCTCAGGAAAGCAGAGAGGGCCAAATTGTATGGGGCATTTGAAGGGGTTCCAGGAGGCAGTGAGAACCAGCATCACTTTTCCGCGCTGGCACCTTTGCTTTGGCAGCAAAAGCTGGACGTTTGTCTTTTTGCTCCAGACAGCGCCGAAAGGGAAAAAAGGTGCTTTTGAGGATAGAGTCCTCCAGAAAGCAGAGAGGGCCAAATTGTCTGGGGCATTTGAAGGGGTTCCAGGAGGCAGTGAGGTCAGCATCACTTTTCCCCTCTGGCACCTTTGCTGTGGCAGCAAAAGCTGGACGTTTGTCTTTTTTGCTCCAGACAGCGCCGAAAGTGAAAAAGGTGCTTTTGAGGATAGAGTCCTCAGGAAAGCAGAGAGGGCCAAATTGTCTGGGGCATTTGAAGGGGTTCCAGGAGGCAGTGAGGACCAGCATCACTTTTCCCCGCTGGCACCTTTGCTGTGGCAGCAAAAGCTGGACGTTTGTCTTTTTTGCTCCAGACAGCGCCGAAAGTGAAAAAAGGTGCTTTTGAGGATAGAGTCCGCAGGAAAGCAGAGAGGGCCAAATTGTCTGGGGCATTTGAAGGGGTTCCAGGAGGCAGTGAGGACAGGCACCACTTTTCCCCTCTGGCACCTTTGCTGTGGCAGCAAAAGCTGGACGTTTGTCTTTTTTGCTCCAGACAGCGCCGAAAGTGAAAAAAGGTGCTTTTGAGGATAGAGTCCTCAGGAAAGCAGAGAGGGCCAAATTCTATGGGGCATTTGAAGGGGTTCCAGGAGGCAGTGAGAACCAGCATCACTTTTCCACGCTGGCACCTTTGCTGTGGCAGCAAAAGCTGGACGTTTGTCTTTTTTGCTCCAGACAGCGCCGAAAGTGAAAAAAGGTGCTTTTGAGGATAGAGTCCTCAGGAAAGCAGAGAGGGACAAATTGTCTGGGGCATTTGAAGGGGTTCCAGGAGGCCGTGAGGACCAGCATCACTTTTCCCCGCTGGCACCTTTGCTGTGGCAGCAAAAGCTGGACGTTTGTCTTTTTTGCTCCAGACAGCGCCGAAAGTGAAAAAAGGTGCTTTTGAGGATAGAGTGCGCAGGAAAGCAGAGAGGGCCAAATTGTCTGCGGCATTTGAAGGGGTTCCAGGAGGCAGTGAGGACAGGCATCACTTTTCCCCGCTGGCACCTTTGCTGTGGCAGCAAAAGCTGGACGTTTGTCTTTTTTGCTCCAGACAGCGCCGAAAGTGAAAAAAGGTGCTTTTGAGGATAGAGTCCTCAGGAAAGCAGAGAGGGCCAAATTGTCTGGGGCATTTGAAGGGGTTCCAGGAGGCAGTGAGGACCAGCATCACTTTTCCCCGCTGGCACCTTTGCTGTGGCAGCAAAAGCTGGACGTTTGTCTTTTTTGCTCCAGACAGCGCCAAAAGTGAAAAAAGGTGCTTTTGAGGATAGAGTCCTCAGGAAAGCAGAGAGGGCCAAATTGTATGGGGCATTTGAAGGGGTTCCAGGAGGCAGTGAGAACCAGCATCACTTTTCCGCGCTGGCACCTTTGCTTTGGCAGCAAAAGCTGGACGTTTGTCTTTTTTGCTCCAGACAGCGCCGAAAGGGAAAAAAGGTGCTTTTGAGGATAGAGTCCTCCAGAAAGCAGAGAGGGCCAAATTGTCTGGGGCATTTGAAGGGGTTCCAGGAGGCAGTGAGGTCAGCATCACTTTTCCCCTCTGGCACCTTTGCTGTGGCAGCAAAAGCTGGACGTTTGTCTTTTTTGCTCCAGACAGCGCCGAAAGTGAAAAAAGGTGCTTTTGAGGATAGAGTCCTCAGGAAAGCAGAGAGGGCCAAATTGTATGGGGCATTTGAAGGGGTTCCAGGAGGCAGTGAGGTCAGCATCACTTTTCCCCTCTGGCACCTTTGCTGTGGCAGCAAAAGCTGGACGTTTGTCTTTTTTGCTCCAGACAGCGCCGAAAGTGAAAAAAGGTGCTTTTGAGGATAGAGTGCGCAGGAAAGCAGAGAGGGCCAAATTGTCTGCGGCATTTGAAGGGGTTCCAGGAGGCAGTGAGGACAGGCATCACTTTTCCCCGCTGGCACCTTTGCTGTGGCAGCAAAAGCTGGACGTTTGTCTTTTTTGCTCCAGAGAGCGCCGAAAGTGAAAAAAGGTGCTTTTGAGGATAGAGTCCTCAGGAAAGCAGAGAGGGCCAAATTGTCTGGGGCATTTGAAGGGGTTCCAGGAGGCAGTGAGGACCAGCATCACTTTTCCCCGGTGGCACCTTTGCTGTGGCAGCAAAAGCTGGACGTTTGTCTTTTTTGCTCCAGACAGCGCCGAAAGTGAAAAAAGGTGCTTTTGAGGATAGAGTCCTCAGGAAAGCAGAGAGGGCCAAATTGTATGGGGCATTTGAAGGGGTTCCAGGAGGCAGTGAGAACCAGCATCACTTTTCCGCGCTGGCACCTTTGCTTTGGCAGCAAAAGCTGGACGTTTGTCTTTTTTGCTCCAGACAGCGCCGAAAGGGAAAAAAGGTGCTTTTGAGGATAGAGTCCTCCAGAAAGCAGAGAGGGCCAAATTGTCTGGGGCATTTGAAGGGGTTCCAGGAGGCAGTGAGGTCAGCATCACTTTTCCCCTCTGGCACCTTTGCTGTGGCAGCAAAAGCTGGACGTTTGTCTTTTTTGCTCCAGACAGCGCCAAAAGTGAAAAAAGGTGCTTTTGAGGATAGAGTCCTCAGGAAAGCAGAGAGGGCCAAATTGTATGGGGCATTTGAAGGGGTTCCAGGAGGCAGTGAGGTCAGCATCACTTTTCCCCTCTGGCACCTTTGCTGTGGCAGCAAAAGCTGGACGTTTGTCTTTTTTGCTCCAGACAGCGCCGAAAGTGAAAAAAGGTGCTTTTGAGGATAGAGTCCTCAGGAAAGCAGAGAGGGCCAAATTGTCTGGGGCATTTGAAGGGGTTCCAGGAGGCAGTGAGGACCAGCATCACTTTTCCCCGCTGGCACCTTTGCTGTGGCAGCAAAAGCTGGACGTTTGTCTTTTTTGCTCCAGACAGCGTTGAAAGTGAAAAAAGGTGCTTTTGAGGATAGAGTCCGCAGGAAAGCAGAGAGGGCCAAATTGTCTGGGGCATTTGAAGGGGTTCCAGGAGGCAGTGAGGACAGGCACCACTTTTCCCCTCTGGCACCTTTGCTGTGGCAGCAAAAGCTGGACGTTTGTCTTTTTTGCTCCAGACAGCGCCGAAACTGAAAAAAGGTGCTTTTGAGGATAGAGTCCTCAGGAAAGCAGAGAGGGCCAAATTCTATGGGGCATTTGAAGGGGTTCCAGGAGGCAGTGAGAACCAGCATCACTTTTCCACGCTGGCACCTTTGCTGTGGCAGCAAAAGCTGGACGTTTGTCTTTTTTGCTCCAGACAGCGCCGAAAGTGAAAAAAGGTGCTTTTGAGGATAGAGTCCGCAGGAAAGCAGAGAGGGACAAATTGTCTGGGGCATTTGAAGGGGTTCCAGGAGGCAGTGAGGACCAGCATCACTTTTCCCCGCTGGCACCTTTGCTGTGGCAGCAAAAGCTGGACGTTTGTCTTTTTTGCTCCAGACAGCGCCGAAAGTGAAAAAAGGTGCTTTTGAGGATAGAGTGCGCAGGAAAGCAGAGAGGGCCAAATTGTCTGCGGCATTTGAAGGGGTTCCAGGAGGCAGTGAGGACAGGCATCACTTTTCCCCGCTGGCACCTTTGCTGTGGCAGCAAAAGCTGGACGTTTGTCTTTTTTGCTCCAGACAGCGCCGAAAGTGAAAAAAGGTGCTTTTGAGGATAGAGTCCTCAGGAAAGCAGAGAGGGCCAAATTGTCTGGGGCATTTGAAGGGGTTCCAGGAGGCAGTGAGGACCAGCATCACTTTTCCCCGGTGGCACCTTTGCTGTGGCAGCAAAAGCTGGACGTTTGTCTTTTTTGCTCCAGACAGCGCCGAAAGTGAAAAAAGGTGCTTTTGAGGATAGAGTCCTCAGGAAAGCAGAGAGGGCCAAATTGTATGGGGCATTTGAAGGGGTTCCAGGAGGCAGTGAGAACCAGCATCACTTTTCCCCTCTGGCACCTTTGCTGTGGCAGCAAAAGCTGGACGTTTGTCTTTTTTTGCTCCAGACAGCGCCGAAAGGGAAAAAAGGTGCTTTTGAGGATAGAGTCCTCAGGAAAGCAGAGAGGGCCAAATTGTATGGGGCATTTGAAGGGGTTCCAGGAGGCAGTGAGGACCAGCATCACTTTTCCCCGCTGGCACCTTTGCTGTGGCAGCAAAAGCTGGACGTTTGTCTTTTTTGCTCCAGACAGCGTTGAAAGTGAAAAAAGGTGCTTTTGAGGATAGAGTCCGCAGGAAAGCAGAGAGGGCCAAATTGTCTGGGGCATTTGAAGGGGTTCCAGGAGGCAGTGAGGACAGGCACCACTTTTCCCCTCTGGCACCTTTGCTGTGGCAGCAAAAGCTGGACGTTTGTCTTTTTTGCTCCAGACAGCGCCGAAACTGAAAAAAGGTGCTTTTGAGGATAGAGTCCTCAGGAAAGCAGAGAGGGACAAATTGTCTGGGGCATTTGAAGGGGTTCCAGGAGGCAGTGAGAACCAGCATCACTTTTCCCCGCTGGCACCTTTGCTGTGTCAGCAAAAGCTGGACGTTTGTCTTTTTTGCTCCAGACAGCGCCGAAAGTGAAAAAAGGTGCTTTTGAGGATAGAGTCCGCAGGAAAGCAGAGAGGGCCAAATTGTCTGGGGCATTTGAAGGGGTTCCAGGAGGCAGTGAGGACCAGCATCACTTTTCCCCGCTGGCACCTTTGCTTTGGCAGCAAAAGCTGGACGTTTGTCTTTTTTGCTCCAGACAGCGTTGAAAGTGAAAAAAGGTGCTTTTGCGGATAGAGTGCGCAGGAAAGCAGAGAGGGCCAAATTGTATGGGGCATTTGAAGGGGTTCCAGGAGGCAGTGAGAACCAGCATCACTTTTCCCCGCTGGCACCTTTGCTGTGGCAGCAAAAGCTGGACGTTTGTCTTTTGTGCTCCAGACAGCGCCGAAAGTGAAAAAAGGTGCTTTTGAGGATAGAGTCCTCAGGAAAGCAGAGAGGGCCAAATTGTCTGGGGCATTTGAAGGGGTTCCAGGAGGCAGTGAGGACCAGCATCACTTTTCCCCGCTGGCACCTTTGCTTTAGCAGCAAAAGCTGGACGTTTGTCTTTTTTGCTCCAGACAGCGCCGAAAGGGAAAAAAGGTGCTTTTGTGGATAGAGTCCTCAGGAAAGCAGAGAGGGCCAAATTGTCTGCGGCATTTGAAGGGGTTCCAGGAGGCAGTGAGGACCAGCATCACTTTTCCCCGCTGGCACCTTTGCTGTGGCAGCAAAAGCTGGACGTTTGTCTTTTTTGCTCCAGACAGCGCCGAAAGTGAAAAAAGGTGCTTTTGAGGATAGAGTCCTCAGGAAAGCAGAGAGGGCCAAATTGTCTGGGGCATTTGAAGGGGTTCCAGGAGGCAGTGAGGACCAGCATCACTTTTCCCCGCTGGCACCTTTGCTGTGGCAGCAAAAGCTGGACGTTTGTCTTTTTTGCTCCAGACAGCGCCGAAAGTGAAAAAAGGTGCTTTTGCGGATAAAGTCCTCAGAAAAGCAGAGAGGGTCAAATTGTCTGGGGCATTTGAAGGGGTTCCAGGAGGCAGTGAGAACCAGCATCACTTTTCCCCGCTGGCACCTTTGCTGTGGCAGCAAATTCTGGACGTTTGTCTTTTTTGCTCCAGACAGCGCCGAAAGTGAAAAAAGGTGCTTTTGAGGATAGAGTCCTCAGGAAAGCAGAGAGGGCCAAATTGTCTGGGGCATTTGAAGGGGTTCCAGGAGGCAGTGAGGACCAGCATCACTTTTCCCCGCTGGCACCTTTGCTGTGGCAGCAAAAGCTGGACGTTTGTCTTTTTTGCTCCAGACAGCGCCAAAAGTGAAAAAAGGTGCTTTTGAGGATAGAGTCCTCAGGAAAGCAGAGAGGGCCAAATTGTCTGCGTCATTTGAAGGGGTTCCAGGAGGCAGTGAGGACCAGCATCACTTTTCCCCGCTGGCACCTTTGCTGTGGCAGCAAAAGCTGGAAGTTTGTCTTTTTTGCTCCAGACAGCGCCAAAAGTGAAAAAAGGTGCTTTTGAGGATAGAGTCCGCAGGAAAGCAGAGAGGGCCAAATTGTCTGGGGCATTTGAAGGGGTTCCAGGAGGCAGTGAGGACCAGCATCACTTTTCCCCGCTGGCACTTTTGCTGTGGCAGCAAAAGCTGGACGTTTGTCTTTTTTGCTCCAGAGAGCGTCAAAAGTGAAAAAAGGTGCTTTTGAGGATAGAGTCCTCAGGAAAGCAGAGCAGGCCAAATTGTATGGGGCATTTGAAGGGGTTCCAGGAGGCAGTGAGGACCAGCATCACTTTTCCCCGCTGGCACCTTTGCTGTGGCAGCAAAACCTGGACGTTTGTCTTTTTTGCTCCAGACAGCGCCGAAAGTGAAAAAAGGTGCTTTTGAGGATAGAGTCCTCAGGAAAGCAGAGAGGGCCAAATTGTCTGCGGCATTTGAAGGGGTTCCAGGAGGCAGTGAGGACCAGCATCACTTTTCCCGCTGGCACCTTTGCTGTGGCAGCAAAAGCTGGACGTTTGTCTTTTTTGCTCCAGACAGCGCCGAAAGGGAAAAAAGGTGCTTTTGAGGATAGAGTCCTCAGGAAAGCAGAGAGGGCCAAATTGTCTGGGGCATTTTAAGGGGTTCCAGGAGGCAGTGAGAACCAGCATCACTTTTCCCCGCTGGCACCTTTGCTGTGGCAGCAAAAGCTGGACGTTTGTCTTTTTTGCTCCAGACAGCGCCGAAAGTGAAAAAAGGTGCTTTTGAGGATAGAGTCCTCAGGAAAGCAGAGAGGGCCAAATTGTCTGCGGCATTTGAAGGGGTTCCAGGAGGCAGTGAGGACCAGCATCACTTTTCCCCGCTGGCACCTTTGCTGTGGCAGCAAAAGCTGGACGTTTGTCTTTTTTGCTCCAGAGAGCGCCGAAACTGAAAAACGGTGCTTTTGCGGATAGAGTCCTCAGGAAAGCAGAGAGGGCCAAATTGTATGGGGCATTTGAAGGGGTTCCAGGAGCCAGTGAGGACCAGCATCACTTTTCCCCGCTGGCACCTTTGCTGTGGCAGCAAAAGCTGGACGTTTGTCTTTTTTGCTCCAGACAGCGCCGAAAGTGAAAAAAGGTGCTTTTGAGGCTAGAGTACGCAGGAAAGCAGAGAGGGCCAAATTGTCTGCGTCATTTGAAGGGGTTCCAGGAGGCAGTGAGAAGCAGCATCACTTTTCCCCGCTGGCACCTTTGCTGTGGCAGCAAAAGCTGGACGTTTGTCTTTTTTGCTCCAGAGAGCGCCGAAAGTGAAAAAAGGTGCTTTTGAGGATAGAGTGCGCAGGAAAGCAGAGAGGGCCAAATTGTCTGGGGCATTTGAAGGGGTTCCAGGAGGCAGTGAGGACCAGCATCACTTTTCCCCGCTGGCACCTTTGCTGTGGCAGCAAAAGCTGGACGTTTGTCTTTTTTGCTCCAGACAGCGCCGAAAGGGAAAAAAGGTGCTTTTGAGGACAGAGTCCTCAGGAAAGCAGAGAGGGCCAAATTGTATGGGGCATTTGAAGGGGTTCCAGGAGGCAGTGAGAACCAGCATCACTTTTCCCCGCTGGCACCTTTGCTGTGGCAGCAAAAGCTGGACGTTTGTCTTTTTTGCTCCAGACAGCGCCGAAAGTGAAAAAAGGTGCTTTTGAGGATAGAGTGCGCAGGAAAGCAGAGAGGGCCAAATTGTCTGGGGCATTTGAAGGGGTTCCAGGAGGCAGTGAGGACCAGCATCACTTTTCCCCGCTGGCACCTTTGCTGTGGCAGCAAAAGCTGGACGTTTGTCTTTTTTGCTCCAGACAGCGCCGAAAGGGAAAAAAGGTGCTTTTGAGGATAGAGTCCTCAGGAAAGCAGAGAGGGCCAAATTGTCTGGGGCATTTGAAGGGGTTCCAGGAGGCAGTGAGAACCAGCATCACTTTTCCCCGCTGGCACCTTTGCTGTGGCAGCAAAAGCTGGACGTTTGTCTTTTTTGCTCCAGACAGCGCCGAAAGTGAAAAAAGGTGCTTTTGAGGATAGAGTCCTCAGGAAAGCAGAGAGGGCCAAATTGTATGGGGCATTTGAAGGGGTTCCAGGAGGCAGTGAGGACCAGCATCACTTTTCCCCGCTGGCACCTTTGCTGTGGCAGCAAAAGCTGGACGTTTGTCTTTTTTGCTCCAGACAGCGCCGAAAGTGAAAAAAGGTGTTTTTGAGGATAGACTCCTCAGGAAAGCAGAGAGGGCCAAATTGTATGGGGCATTTGAAGGGGTTCCAGGAGGCAGTGAGGACCAGCATCACTTTTCCCCGCTGGCACCTTTGCTTTGGCAGCAAAAGCTGGACGTTTGTCTTTTTTGCTCCAGAGAGCGCCGAAAGTGAAAAACGGTGCTTTTGCGGATAGAGTCCTCAGGAAAGCAGAGAGGGCCAAATTGTATGGGGCATTTGAAGGGGTTCCAGGAGCCAGTGAGGACCAGCATCACTTTTCCCCGCTGGCACCTTTGCTGTGGCAGCAAAAGCTGGACGTTTGTCTTTTTTGCTCCAGACAGCGCCGAAAGTGAAAAAAGGTGCTTTTGAGGCTAGAGTACGCAGGAAAGCAGAGAGGGCCAAATTGTCTGCGTCATTTGAAGGGGTTCCAGGAGGCAGTGAGAACCAGCATCACTTTTCCCCGCTGGCACCTTTGCTGTGGCAGCAAAAGCTGGACGTTTGTCTTTTTTGCTCCAGACAGCGTTGAAAGTGAAAAAAGGTGCTTTTGAGGATAGAGTCCGCAGGAAAGCAGAGAGGGCCAAATTGTCTGGGGCATTTGAAGGGGTTCCAGGAGGCAGTGAGGACAGGCACCACTTTTCCCCTCTGGCACCTTTGCTGTGGCAGCAAAAGCTGGACGTTTGTCTTTTTTGCTCCAGACAGCGCCGAAACTGAAAAAAGGTGCTTTTGAGGATAGAGTCCTCAGGAAAGCAGAGAGGGACAAATTGTCTGGGGCATTTGAAGGGGTTCCAGGAGGCAGTGAGAACCAGCATCACTTTTCCCCGCTGGCACCTTTGCTGTGTCAGCAAAAGCTGGACGTTTGTCTTTTTTGCTCCAGACAGCGCCGAAAGTGAAAAAAGGTGCTTTTGAGGATAGAGTCCGCAGGAAAGCAGAGAGGGCCAAATTGTCTGGGGCATTTGAAGGGGTTCCAGGAGGCAGTGAGGACCAGCATCACTTTTCCCCGCTGGCACCTTTGCTTTGGCAGCAAAAGCTGGACGTTTGTCTTTTTTGCTCCAGACAGCGTTGAAAGTGAAAAAAGGTGCTTTTGCGGATAGAGTGCGCAGGAAAGCAGAGAGGGCCAAATTGTATGGGGCATTTGAAGGGGTTCCAGGAGGCAGTGAGAACCAGCATCACTTTTCCCCGCTGGCACCTTTGCTGTGGCAGCAAAAGCTGGACGTTTGTCTTTTGTGCTCCAGACAGCGCCGAAAGTGAAAAAAGGTGCTTTTGAGGATAGAGTCCTCAGGAAAGCAGAGAGGGCCAAATTGTCTGGGGCATTTGAAGGGGTTCCAGGAGGCAGTGAGGACCAGCATCACTTTTCCCCGCTGGCACCTTTGCTTTGGCAGCAAAAGCTGGACGTTTGTCTTTTTTGCTCCAGACAGCGCCGAAAGGGAAAAAAGGTGCTTTTGTGGATAGAGTCCTCAGGAAAGCAGAGAGGGCCAAATTGTCTGCGGCATTTGAAGGGGTTCCAGGAGGCAGTGAGGACCAGCATCACTTTTCCCCGCTGGCACCTTTGCTGTGGCAGCAAAAGCTGGACGTTTGTCTTTTTTGCTCCAGACAGCGCCGAAAGTGAAAAAAGGTGCTTTTGAGGATAGAGTCCTCAGGAAAGCAGAGAGGGCCAAATTGTCTGGGGCATTTGAAGGGGTTCCAGGAGGCAGTGAGGACCAGCATCACTTTTCCCCGCTGGCACCTTTGCTGTGGCAGCAAAAGCTGGACGTTTGTCTTTTTTGCTCCAGACAGCGCCGAAAGTGAAAAAAGGTGCTTTTGCGGATAAAGTCCTCAGAAAAGCAGAGAGGGTCAAATTGTCTGGGGCATTTGAAGGGGTTCCAGGAGGCAGTGAGAACCAGCATCACTTTTCCCCGCTGGCACCTTTGCTGTGGCAGCAAATTCTGGACGTTTGTCTTTTTTGCTCCAGACAGCGCCGAAAGTGAAAAAAGGTGCTTTTGAGGATAGAGTCCTCAGGAAAGCAGAGAGGGCCAAATTGTCTGGGGCATTTGAAGGGGTTCCAGGAGGCAGTGAGGACCAGCATCACTTTTCCCCGCTGGCACCTTTGCTGTGGCAGCAAAAGCTGGACGTTTGTCTTTTTTGCTCCAGACAGCGCCAAAAGTGAAAAAAGGTGCTTTTGAGGATAGAGTCCGCAGGAAAGCAGAGAGGGCCAAATTGTCTGCGTCATTTGAAGGGGTTCCAGGAGGCAGTGAGGACCAGCATCACTTTTCCCCGCTGGCACCTTTGCTGTGGCAGCAAAAGCTGGAAGATTGTCTTTTTTGCTCCAGACAGCGCCAAAAGTGAAAAAAGGTGCTTTTGAGGATAGAGTCCGCAGGAAAGCAGAGAGGGCCAAATTGTCTGGGGCATTTGAAGGGGTTCCAGGAGGCAGTGAGGACCAGCATCACTTTTCCCCGCTGGCACTTTTGCTGTGGCAGCAAAAGCTGGACGTTTGTCTTTTTTGCTCCAGAGAGCGTCAAAAGTGAAAAAAGGTGCTTTTGAGGATAGAGTCCTCAGGAAAGCAGAGCAGGCCAAATTGTATGGGGCATTTGAAGGGGTTCCAGGAGGCAGTGAGGACCAGCATCACTTTTCCCCGCTGGCACCTTTGCTGTGGCAGCAAAAGCTGGACGTTTGTCTTTTTTGCTCCAGACAGCGCCGAAAGTGAAAAAAGGTGCTTTTGAGGATAGAGTCCTCAGGAAAGCAGAGAGGGCCAAATTGTCTGGGGCATTTGAAGGGGTTCCAGGAGGCAGTGAGGACCAGCATCACTTTTCCCCGCTGGCACCTTTGCTGTGGCAGCAAAACCTGGACGTTTGTCTTTTTTGCTCCAGACAGCGCCGAAAGTGAAAAAAGGTGCTTTTGAGGATAGAGTCCTCAGGAAAGCAGAGAGGGCCAAATTGTCTGCGGCATTTGAAGGGGTTCCAGGAGGCAGTGAGGACCAGCATCACTTTTCCCCGCTGGCACCTTTGCTGTGGCAGCAAAAGCTGGACGTTTGTCTTTTTTGCTCCAGACAGCGCCGAAAGGGAAAAAAGGTGCTTTTGAGGATAGAGTCCTCAGGAAAGCAGAGAGGGCCAAATTGTCTGGGGCATTTTAAGGGGTTCCAGGAGGCAGTGAGAACCAGCATCACTTTTCCCGCTGGCACCTTTGCTGTGGCAGCAAAAGCTGGACGTTTGTCTTTTTTGCTCCAGACAGCGCCGAAAGTGAAAAAAGGTGCTTTTGAGGATAGAGTCCTCAGGAAAGCAGAGAGGGCCAAATTGTCTGCGGCATTTGAAGGGGTTCCAGGAGGCAGTGAGGACCAGCATCACTTTTCCCCGCTGGCACCTTTGCTGTGGCAGCAAAAGCTGGACGTTTGTCTTTTTTGCTCCAGAGAGCGCCGAAACTGAAAAACGGTGCTTTTGCGGATAGAGTCCTCAGGAAAGCAGAGAGGGCCAAATTGTATGGGGCATTTGAAGGGGTTCCAGGAGCCAGTGAGGACCAGCATCACTTTTCCCCGCTGGCACCTTTGCTGTGGCAGCAAAAGCTGGACGTTTGTCTTTTTTGCTCCAGACAGCGCCGAAAGTGAAAAAAGGTGCTTTTGAGGCTAGAGTACGCAGGAAAGCAGAGAGGGCCAAATTGTCTGCGTCATTTGAAGGGGTTCCAGGAGGCAGTGAGAAGCAGCATCACTTTTCCCCGCTGGCACCTTTGCTGTGGCAGCAAAAGCTGGACGTTTGTCTTTTTTGCTCCAGAGAGCGCCGAAAGTGAAAAAAGGTGCTTTTGAGGATAGAGTGCGCAGGAAAGCAGAGAGGGCCAAATTGTCTGGGGCATTTGAAGGGGTTCCAGGAGGCAGTGAGGACCAGCATCACTTTTCCCCGCTGGCACCTTTGCTGTGGCAGCAAAAGCTGGACGTTTGTCTTTTTTGCTCCAGACAGCGCCGAAAGGGAAAAAAGGTGCTTTTGAGGACAGAGTCCTCAGGAAAGCAGAGAGGGCCAAATTGTATGGGGCATTTGAAGGGGTTCCAGGAGGCAGTGAGAACCAGCATCACTTTTCCCCGCTGGCACCTTTGCTGTGGCAGCAAAAGCTGGACGTTTGTCTTTTTTGCTCCAGACAGCGCCGAAAGTGAAAAAAGGTGCTTTTGAGGATAGAGTGCGCAGGAAAGCAGAGAGGGCCAAATTGTCTGGGGCATTTGAAGGGGTTCCAGGAGGCAGTGAGGACCAGCATCACTTTTCCCCGCTGGCACCTTTGCTGTGGCAGCAAAAGCTGGACGTTTGTCTTTTTTGCTCCAGACAGCGCCGAAAGGGAAAAAAGGTGCTTTTGAGGATAGAGTCCTCAGGAAAGCAGAGAGGGCCAAATTGTCTGGGGCATTTGAAGGGGTTCCAGGAGGCAGTGAGAACCAGCATCACTTTTCCCCGCTGGCACCTTTGCTGTGGCAGCAAAAGCTGGACGTTTGTCTTTTTTGCTCCAGACAGCGCCGAAAGTGAAAAAAGGTGCTTTTGAGGATAGAGTCCTCAGGAAAGCAGAGAGGGCCAAATTGTATGGGGCATTTGAAGGGGTTCCAGGAGGCAGTGAGGACCAGCATCACTTTTCCCCGCTGGCACCTTTGCTGTGGCAGCAAAAGCTGGACGTTTGTCTTTTTTGCTCCAGACAGCGCCGAAAGTGAAAAAAGGTGTTTTTGAGGATAGACTCCTCAGGAAAGCAGAGAGGGCCAAATTGTATGGGGCATTTGAAGGGGTTCCAGGAGGCAGTGAGGACCAGCATCACTTTTCCCCGCTGGCACCTTTGCTTTGGCAGCAAAAGCTGGACGTTTGTCTTTTTTGCTCCAGAGAGCGCCGAAAGTGAAAAACGGTGCTTTTGCGGATAGAGTCCTCAGGAAAGCAGAGAGGGCCAAATTGTATGGGGCATTTGAAGGGGTTCCAGGAGCCAGTGAGGACCAGCATCACTTTTCCCCGCTGGCACCTTTGCTGTGGCAGCAAAAGCTGGACGTTTGTCTTTTTTGCTCCAGACAGCGCCGAAAGTGAAAAAAGGTGCTTTTGAGGCTAGAGTACGCAGGAAAGCAGAGAGGGCCAAATTGTCTGCGTCATTTGAAGGGGTTCCAGGAGGCAGTGAGAACCAGCATCACTTTTCC
>NW_028126983.1:0-66000 GCF_965231255.1 Vanellus vanellus | reverse complement strand
GAGTCTGTCCCAATGCCTGATCACCCTTTCAGTGAAGACAGTTTTCCCAATATCCTTCCCAAACCGCCCCTGAGGGCATTTCCTCTTCTCCTATCGCCTGTTAACTTGGGAGAAGAGACCGACCCCCACCTCGCTACAACCTTCTTTCAGGTAGTTGTAGAGAGTGATGAGGTCTCCCCTCAGCCTCCTTTTTCCAGGTAAAAGAGCCCCGGCTCCCTCAGCCGCTCCTCATGAGACTTGTCCTCTAGACCCTTCACCAGCATTGTTGCCCATCTCTGAAAACGCTTCAGCACCTCAATGTCCCTCCTGTGTGAGGGGCCCCAAACTGAACACACTACTCAAGATGCAGCCTCACCAGTGCCACGTACAGCGGGACAATCGCTTCCGTAGCCCTGCTGGCCACACTAGTTCTAATACAAGCCAGGATGCTCTTGGCCGCCTCAGCCACCTGGGCACACGGCTGGCTCATGTTCCGCCAGCTGTTGACCAATACCCCCGGGTCCTCTTCCGCCAGGCGGCTTTCCAGCCACTCTTCCTCAAGCCTGTAGCCTTGCACGGGTTGTTGAGACCCACGTGCGGGATGTGGCACTTGGCCTTGTTGAACCTCACACCGTTGGCCTCAGCCCATCGATCCAGCCGGTCCAGATCCCTCTGTAGAGCCTTCCTACCCTCAAGCAGATCAACGCTCCCGCCCAACTTGGCGTCACCTGCAAACTTGCTGAGGGTGCACTCCATCCCCTCGTCCAGGTCGTTGATAAAGATATTGAAGAGAACAGGCCCCAGTACTGAGCCCTGGGGAACACCACTTGGCCACCAAATGAATCAGGACCGCAGGGCCAACCTGCACCAGCTCTTCACAGAATCACACAATGGTAGGGATTGGAAGGGGCCTTCGGAGGTCATCCAGTCGAACCCCCCACCCTGCCAAAGCAGGTGCACCTAGACACATTTGACAGGAATGCATCCAAGCGGGTTTGAACATCTCCAGAGAAGGAGACTGCCCAACCTCGCCGGGCAGCCTGTTCCAGCGTTCTGTCACCCTCAAAGTAAAGATGTCTTTCCTCACATTGAGACAGAATGTCCTGTGTTCCCCTTTGTGCCTCTTGCCCCTTGTCCTGTCACTGGGCACCACTGAAAAGAGTCTGGCCCCATTCTCTTGACACCCGCCCTTGAGATATTGATAAGCGTTGATGAGATCCCCTCTCAGTCTTCTCCAGGCTAAACAGACCCAGGTCTCTCAGCCTTTCCTCATCAGAGAGATTCTCCCAGTACCTTGATCACTTTCGTAGCCATCTGCTGGACTCTCTCCAGTAGTTGCTTGTCCTTCTTCAACTGGGGAGCCCAGAACTGGACACAGTACTGCAGATGTGGCCTCACCAGGGCACAGCGAAGGGGTATGACAACCTCCCTTGAACCACCTGGCCAAGGTCTTTTTAATGCACCCCAGGATACCATTGGTCCTCTTGGCCACAAGGGCACATTGTGGCTCATGGGCAACATATTGTGGTTTGGGCCTGACTGGCCACTGAAACAAATGACAGATGCGCTCCCCAACCTCTCTCTTCAAGGAGAGGAGGGAGAGAAAGAGAGAGACTTGCGAGTTTAGGAGAAACCAAACTCCTTTAATGAAATGTTATTCACAACGCAAAAAGAAAATAATGGAATATATACAAAACCCTGTCAAGCTCCCAGGATGACGATCATGTCACCGGCTGGCACTGGGGAAATTCCAGACTGGACTCAGTGACGGAGAGGAACTGGATTCCGCATCTGGATTCAGGTTTTGGGATCAAAGGCAGACAAACAGACAGAGTCCTCCTCGGACGCCGGCCATTGAAGAAGGGGACTCGACCCCCTTTGATCCCTCAGTATGATGCTCATACTGAGCATGAGGCAGATGGGATGGAATACCTCGTTGGTCAGTTTTGGGTCACCTGTCCCGTCCGCTCCTCCCCACAGGTGTGACCCCTCTACGCTTTTCTGCTTCCGACCCTCCAACGGGGCAAATAACAAAGCTGGCTGCCCTTGGGTGTTAGAGCAATGAGTCTAACCCCGAGCCTCTCCGCATACCACCCCTGGGCATCAGCTATAAACATCAGGTCTTATCACCCTGAGAGCGACCAGTGCCTGCACGATACGCTCTTAATATCAGGAGTTAGAAGAGGCTTGACTGAAAAGTCAAGTTACTGAACAGAAAATTGGTTCTGTTTTACCTCAAACCAGGACACCACCAGGACTCCCAGGTCCCTCTCTGCAGAGCTGCTCTCCAGCAGGTCAGCCCCTAACCTCTACCGGCGCACGGGGTTATTCCTCCCGAGGTGCAGGACCCTACACTTGCCCTCGTTGAACTTCATTAGGTTCCTCTCCGCCCACCTCTCCAGCCTGGACAGGTCTCACTGAATGGCGGCACAGCCTTCTGGTGTGTCAGCCACTCCTCCGTGCGTTGTATCATCAGCATACCCTGTCCCCTCACCCAGGTGGCTGATGAAAATATTGAAGACGACTAGAACCAGTAACGACCCCGGAGGAACCCCGCTAGTGACAGGCCCCCTACCAGACCCTGCGCTGCTGATCACAGCCCTCTGAGCTCTGCCACTCTGCCAGTTCTCAATGCGCCTCACTGTCCATTCATCTAACCCACACTTCCTAAGCTTACCTATGAGGATGCTATGGGAGACCGCGTCAAAAGCCTTGCTCAAGGCGAGGTAGCCAACGCCCACTGCTCTGCCCTCATCTACGCAGCCAGTCATGCCATCGTAGAATGGTTCCCCCTTGGTGAATCCATGTTTACCACTCCCAATAACCTCCTTTTCCTCCACATGCCTACAGATGACATCCAGAACGAGCTGTTCCGTCGCCTTGTCAGGGATGGAGGTGAGGCCGACTGGCCTGTAGTTTCCAGGGTCCTCTTTCTTGCCCTTTTTCAAGACTGGCGGGACACTGGCTTTCCTCCAGTCCTCAGGCACCTCTCCTCTTCTCCTTGACCTTTCAAAGATGATGGAGAGCAGCTTTGCAATAACATCTGCCACCTCCCTCAGCGCTTGTGGGTGCATCCCATCAGGGCCCATGGATTTGTGGGTGTCGAGTGTGCTAAATGATCTCTGACCCAATCCTCCTCGGCCAAGGGAAAGCCTTCCTTTGTCCAGACTATCCCTCTAACCTCCAGGGTCTGGGATTCACGAGGGCCGGCCTCAACAGTAAAGACTGACGCCAAGACAGCATTCAGGAACGCCTCTTCTGCCAAATGCTGCCTGACTCTGTGGCAGCTGAGCCGTCAGCACCCTGTGCCCATGTCGCCCAACAAAGTGATGCACAGACACGGAGAGTCGCAGCATCTGTATGTTAAACAAGTGATTTATTGGTATCTTTGTACAGGGTAAAACTCCCCGAGGGAACGGGGTCAGGAAGAGGGAGGGTGGGAGCTGTCCGGGGGGTAACGGGAGTCTCTGCTGCTGGTACGGGTGGCCTCTGCCTGGTCGGTGCTCAGGAAGGTGTAGGAGTCACCTTGCTTCACGCCAAACGTCATCTCAATCAGGATGGTACTACCGGAAGCGTGCGTCAGCCGGAGCCTGCAGGAGTTCCTGGGCGGCAGCACTGTTAGATGGCAGAATTTCGACTGAGGCAACACCTCCCAGGCTCCTTTTACCACTGCCTGGAACCAGCGGGTGGTTTTGTTGATGTCAAGGTAGGGTCCGGTGCAGAGGGTGTGTAGGAGGCTGGGACCCTGGTTTTTCCTCAGCTCCCTCTGGGGGTGGTGGAGGAAACACAGCATGTCCTCCTCCAGCGGCTCCTTCATGCAAGTGCACTGCAGCTCGACACGGAGGCTGGAGTTCCTTGCCGGCATGTCCTTGGTGGCGGTGCCCAGCTCCACGTGGAAGCTGTGCCCACGGGGAGGCTTCAGGGGCACGAGCAGGCGGTAGATGGCATCCTCCTCCTTACCGGGACCCTGACATCCTAAGGCACTGCCCACCCCGATGACTGGCTTCAGTCGTGGCATGAAACTATTCCTGGACAGTTTTCCGCAGACACGGAGAAGTTCATCCATCAGTTCCTCCACCATGGTGAAGGATTCGGACAGGTCCAGGACGCGCTTGGCCGAAATAGTGTGGACATGCAGTGCAACCCGGGGTTTTTCCTCTTGCCGCTTCTTGCCCTGCTTGCTGCTGCTGGCTGGCCGGCGGCTCCTTTTCCTGACCCACCAGCAGAGCCCAAAGAGCAGCAGCAGGAGTGCAGCGACCGCCCAGACCTGCCAGCGCTGCAAGGCAGCAAAGAGCGGGGCTCCCCAGGCAGAGTCGCTCTGCTCCACCTCCTGCAGCAGACGACTCATCTGCTGGCTGAGGAACTCCGCACGCTGCAGCATGCGCTGGCGCGTCTCCTCGTCCAGCTCACCACTGAGGGTCTGCGGGCGCTGGAGGATGCTCTGCAGAGCCAGGGCGAGCAACAGTCTGAGAGCCATGTTCTGCAGGAGGAGGGAGAGAAGGGGGTCAGTGCTGGCAGCGGGGGCAGCGGGGCCGCGAGCCGCAGGGAGCTGGGGGCAGGTAGGAGAGGGGCCGAGGCAGCGGGGAGGCAGCAAGGCCTGCGCCCAGGCCCGGTGGCGGCGACGCACCGTGCCCGGCCCAAGGCGCTGCCGCGAGCGGCGGGGCCCTCGATGCCCAGTGAGAACCCACCCCCCGGGGCCGCGCGTTTCCGCCCCAGCCCTCGTCCAGCCCAGCCTCCCCCCGCCTGCGCACTCACCGCTAGCCCAAGCCGTAGTGGGGCAGCACTGCCTGCTGGCCCCCTTTAGAGCCGCCCCCATTGTGATGCGTCGCCGGTGATGCCACAGGCGCCGGAGCGCATCACAGGCAAGCCTGGCGGCAGGCCCCAGCCTGGCCCAGCGACCCTCGGCTGCCCTGGGGTCCTGGTTCAGGCCGGGCTGGAGTTCATTTTCTTCACGGGAGCTGCCGTCGTGCTGTGTTGTGCGTCGGCTCTCGTCTGCCTGCCAGCGGCGATCTCGTAATCACAGAATATCCCGGGTGGGAAGGGACTCACGAGGATCATGGAGTCCAGCCCCTGACTGCACACCGGGCAACCTTCAATTAAGTCACAGAATCACAAGATCATTCAGTTCGGTAAAGACCCTTGAGACCCTCGAGACCCTCGAGTCCAACCACAACCTTAACTTTTTAAATACCTCCAGGGATGGTGACTCAACCGCTTCCCTGGGGAGTCTGTCCCAATGCCTGATCACCCTTTCAGTGAAGACAGTTTTCCCAATATCCTTCCCAAACCGCCCCTGAGGGCATTTCCTCTTCTCCTATCGCCTGTTACTTGGGAGAAGAGACCGACCCCCACCTCGCTACAACCTTCTTTCAGGTAGTTGTAGAGAGTGATGAGGTCTCCCCTCAGCCTCCTTTTCTCCAGGTAAAAGAGCCCCGGCTCCCTCAGCCGCTCCTCATGAGACTTGTCCTCTAGACCCTTCACCAGCATTGTTGCCCATCTCTGAAAACGCTTCAGCACCTCAATGTCCCTCCTGTGTGAGGGGCCCCAAACTGAACACACTACTCAAGATGCAGCCTCACCAGTGCCACGTACAGCGGGACAATCGCTTCCGTAGCCCTGCTGGCCACACTAGTTCTAATACAAGCCAGGATGCTCTTGGCCGCCTCAGCCACCTGGGCACACGGCTGGCTCATGTTCCGCCAGCTGTTGACCAATACCCCCGGGTCCTCTTCCGCCAGGCGGCTTTCCAGCCACTCTTCCTCAAGCCTGTAGCCTTGCACGGGTTGTTGAGACCCACGTGCGGGATGTGGCACTTGGCCTTGTTGAACCTCACACCGTTGGCCTCAGCCCATCGATCCAGCCGGTCCAGATCCCTCTGTAGAGCCTTCCTACCCTCAAGCAGATCAACGCTCCCGCCCAACTTGGCGTCACCTGCAAACTTGCTGAGGGTGCACTCCATCCCCTCGTCCAGGTCGTTGATAAAGATATTGAAGAGAACAGGCCCCAGTACTGAGCCCTGGGGAACACCACTTGTGACCGGCCACCAAATGAATCAGGACCGCAGGGCCAACTGCACCAGCTCTTCACAGAATCACACAATGGTAGGGATTGGAAGGGGCCTTCGGAGGTCATCCAGTCGAACCCCCCACCCTGCCAAAGCAGGTGCACCTAGAACACATTTGACAGGAATGCATCCAAGCGGGTTTGAACATCTCCAGAGAAGGAGACTGCCCAACCTCGCCGGGCAGCCTGTTCCAGCGTTCTGTCACCCTCAAAGTAAAGATGTCTTTCCTCACATTGAGACAGAATGTCCTGTGTTCCCCTTTGTGCCTCTTGCCCCTTGTCCTGTCACTGGGCACCACTGAAAAGAGTCTGGCCCCATTCTCTTGACACCCGCCCTTGAGATATTGATAAGCGTTGATGAGATCCCCTCTCAGTCTTCTCCAGGCTAAACAGACCCAGGTCTCTCAGCCTTTCCTCATCAGAGAGATTCTCCAGTACCTTGATCACTTTCGTAGCCATCTGCTGGACTCTCTCCAGTAGTTGCTTGTCCTTCTTCAACTGGGGAGCCCAGAACTGGACACAGTACTGCAGATGTGGCCTCACCAGGGCACAGCGAAGGGGTATGACAACCTCCCTTGAACCACCTGGCCAAGGTCTTTTTAATGCACCCCAGGATACCATTGGTCCTCTTGGCCACAAGGGCACATTGGTGGCTCATGGGCAACATATTGTGGTTTGGGCCTGACTGGCCACTGAAACAAATGACAGATGCGCTCCCCAACCTCTCTCTTCAAGGAGAGGAGGGAGAGAAAGAGAGAGACTTGCGAGTTTAGGAGAAACCAAACTCCTTTAATGAAATGTTATTCACAACGCAAAAAGAAAATAATGGAATATATACAAAACCCTGTCAAGCTCCCAGGATGACGATCATGTCACCGGCTGGCACTGGGGAAATTCCAGACTGGACTCAGTGACGGAGAGGAACTGGATTCCGCATCTGGATTCAGGTTTGGGATCAAAGGCAGACAAACAGACAGAGTCCTCCTCGGACGCCGGCCATTGAAGAAGGGGACTCGACCCCTTTGATCCCTCAGTATGATGCTCATACTGAGCATGAGGCAGATGGGATGGAATACCTCGTTGGTCAGTTTTGGGTCACCTGTCCCGTCCGCTCCTCCCCACAGGTGTGACCCCTCTACGCTTTTCTGCTTCCGACCCTCCAACGGGGCAAATAACAAAGCTGGCTGCCCTTGGGTGTTAGAGCAATGAGTCTAACCCCGAGCCTCTCCGCATACCACCCCTGGGCATCAGCTATAAACATCAGGTCTTATCACCCTGAGAGCGACCAGTGCCTGCACGATACGCTCTTAATATCAGGAGTTAGAAGAGGCTTGACTGAAAAGTCAAGTTACTGAACAGAAAATTGGTTCTGTTTTACCTCAAACCAGGACACCACCAGGACTCCCAGGTCCCTCTCTGCAGAGCTGCTCTCCAGCAGGTCAGCCCCTAACCTCTACCGGCGCACGGGGTTATTCCTCCCGAGGTGCAGGACCCTACACTTGCCCTCGTTGAACTTCATTAGGTTCCTCTCCGCCCACCTCTCCAGCCTGGACA
The DNA here is from genome assembly GCF_965231255.1 of Vanellus vanellus. Classification (NCBI taxonomy): domain Eukaryota; kingdom Metazoa; phylum Chordata; class Aves; order Charadriiformes; family Charadriidae; genus Vanellus; species Vanellus vanellus. Next base: position 58,404 of record NW_028126983.1, on the reverse strand, counting down.
GGTCTCACTGAATGGCGGCACAGCCTTCTGGTGTGTCAGCCACTCCTCCGTGCGTTGTATCATCAGCATACCCTGTCCCCTCACCCAGGTGGCTGATGAAAATATTGAAGACGACTAGAACCAGTAACGACCCCGGAGGAACCCCGCTAGTGACAGGCCCCCTACCAGACCCTGCGCTGCTGATCACAGCCCTCTGAGCTCTGCCACTCTGCCAGTTCTCAATGCGCCTCACTGTCCATTCATCTAACCCACACTTCCTAAGCTTACCTATGAGGATGCTATGGGAGACCGCGTCAAAAGCCTTGCTCAAGGCGAGGTAGCCAACGCCCACTGCTCTGCCCTCATCTACGCAGCCAGTCATGCCATCGTAGAATGGTTCCCCCTTGGTGAATCCATGTTTACCACTCCCAATAACCTCCTTTTCCTCCACATGCCTACAGATGACATCCAGAACGAGCTGTTCCGTCGCCTTGTCAGGGATGGAGGTGAGGCCGACTGGCCTGTAGTTTCCAGGGTCCTCTTTCTTGCCCTTTTTCAAGACTGGCGGGACACTGGCTTTCCTCCAGTCCTCAGGCACCTCTCCTCTTCTCCTTGACCTTTCAAAGATGATGGAGAGCAGCTTTGCAATAACATCTGCCACCTCCCTCAGCGCTTGTGGGTGCATCCCATCAGGGCCCATGGATTTGTGGGTGTCGAGTGTGCCTAAATGATCTCTGACCCAATCCTCCTCGGCCAAGGGAAAGCCTTCCTTTGTCCAGACTATCCCTCTAACCTCCAGGGTCTGGGATTCACGAGGGCCGGCCTCAACAGTAAAGACTGACGCCAAGACAGCATTCAGGAACGCCTCTTCTGCCAAATGCTGCCTGACTCTGTGGCAGCTGAGCCGTCAGCACCCTGTGCCCATGTCGCCCAACAAAGTGATGCACAGACACGGAGAGTCGCAGCATCTGTATGTTAAACAAGTGATTTATTGGTATCTTTGTACAGGGTAAAACTCCCCGAGGGAACGGGGTCAGGAAGAGGGAGGGTGGGAGCTGTCCGGGGGGTAACGGGAGTCTCTGCTGCTGGTACGGGTGGCCTCTGCCTGGTCGGTGCTCAGGAAGGTGTAGGAGTCACCTTGCTTCACGCCAAACGTCATCTCAATCAGGATGGTACTACCGGAAGCGTGCGTCAGCCGGAGCCTGCAGGAGTTCCTGGGCGGCAGCACTGTTAGATGGCAGAATTTCGACTGAGGCAACACCTCCCAGGCTCCTTTTACCACTGCCTGGAACCAGCGGGTGGTTTTGTTGATGTCAAGGTAGGGTCCGGTGCAGAGGGTGTGTAGGAGGCTGGGACCCTGGTTTTTCCTCAGCTCCCTCTGGGGGTGGTGGAGGAAACACAGCATGTCCTCCTCCAGCGGCTCCTTCATGCAAGTGCACTGCAGCTCGACACGGAGGCTGGAGTTCCTTGCCGGCATGTCCTTGGTGGCGGTGCCCAGCTCCACGTGGAAGCTGTGCCCACGGGGAGGCTTCAGGGGCACGAGCAGGCGGTAGATGGCATCCTCCTCCTTACCGGGACCCTGACATCCTAAGGCACTGCCCACCCCGATGACTGGCTTCAGTCGTGGCATGAAACTATTCCTGGACAGTTTTCCGCAGACACGGAGAAGTTCATCCATCAGTTCCTCCACCATGGTGAAGGATTCGGACAGGTCCAGGACGCGCTTGGCCGAAATAGTGTGGACATGCAGTGCAACCCGGGGTTTTTCCTCTTGCCGCTTCTTGCCCTGCTTGCTGCTGCTGGCTGGCCGGCGGCTCCTTTTCCTGACCCACCAGCAGAGCCCAAAGAGCAGCAGCAGGAGTGCAGCGACCGCCCAGACCTGCCAGCGCTGCAAGGCAGCAAAGAGCGGGGCTCCCCAGGCAGAGTCGCTCTGCTCCACCTCCTGCAGCAGACGACTCATCTGCTGGCTGAGGAACTCCGCACGCTGCAGCATGCGCTGGCGCGTCTCCTCGTCCAGCTCACCACTGAGGGTCTGCGGGCGCTGGAGGATGCTCTGCAGAGCCAGGGCGAGCAACAGTCTGAGAGCCATGTTCTGCAGGAGGAGGGAGAGAAGGGGGTCAGTGCTGGCAGCGGGGGCAGCGGGGCCGCGAGCCGCAGGGAGCTGGGGGCAGGTAGGAGAGGGGCCGAGGCAGCGGGGAGGCAGCAAGGCCTGCGCCCAGGCCCGGTGGCGGCGACGCACCGTGCCCGGCCCAAGGCGCTGCCGCGAGCGGCGGGGCCCTCGATGCCCAGTGAGAACCCACCCCCCGGGGCCGCGCGTTTCCGCCCCAGCCCTCGTCCAGCCCAGCCTCCCCCCGCCTGCGCACTCACCGCTAGCCCAAGCCGTAGTGGGGCAGCACTGCCTGCTGGCCCCCTTTAGAGCCGCCCCCATTGTGATGCGTCGCCGGTGATGCCACAGGCGCCGGAGCGCATCACAGGCAAGCCTGGCGGCAGGCCCCAGCCTGGCCCAGCGACCCTCGGCTGCCCTGGGGTCCTGGTTCAGGCCGGGCTGGAGTTCATTTTCTTCACGGGAGCTGCCGTCGTGCTGTGTTGTGCGTCGGCTCTCGTCTGCCTGCCAGCGGCGATCTCGTAATCACAGAATATCCCGGGTGGGAAGGGACTCACGAGGATCATGGAGTCCAGCCCCTGACTGCACACCGGGCAACCTTCAATTAAGTCATAGAATCACAAGATCATTCAGTTCGGTAAAGACCCTTGAGACCCTCGAGACCCTCGAGTCCAACCACAACCTTAACTTTTTAAATACCTCCAGGGATGGTGACTCAACCGCTTCCCTGGGGAGTCTGTCCCAATGCCTGATCACCCTTTCAGTGAAGACAGTTTTCCCAATATCCTTCCCAAACCGCCCCTGAGGGCATTTCCTCTTCTCCTATCGCCTGTTACTTGGGAGAAGAGACCGACCCCCACCTCGCTACAACCTTCTTTCAGGTAGTTGTAGAGAGTGATGAGGTCTCCCCTCAGCCTCCTTTTCTCCAGGTAAAAGAGCCCCGGCTCCCTCAGCCGCTCCTCATGAGACTTGTCCTCTAGACCCTTCACCAGCATTGTTGCCCATCTCTGAAAACGCTTCAGCACCTCAATGTCCCTCCTGTGTGAGGGGCCCCAAACTGAACACACTACTCAAGATGCAGCCTCACCAGTGCCACGTACAGCGGGACAATCGCTTCCGTAGCCCTGCTGGCCACACTAGTTCTAATACAAGCCAGGATGCTCTTGGCCGCCTCAGCCACCTGGGCACACGGCTGGCTCATGTTCTGCCAGCTGTTGACCAATACCCCCGGGTCCTCTTCCGCCAGGCGGCTTTCCAGCCACTCTTCCTCAAGCCTGTAGCCTTGCACGGGTTGTTGAGACCCACGTGCGGGATGTGGCACTTGGCCTTGTTGAACCTCACACCGTTGGCCTCAGCCCATCGATCCAGCCGGTCCAGATCCCTCTGTAGAGCCTTCCTACCCTCAAGCAGATCAACGCTCCCGCCCAACTTGGCGTCACCTGCAAACTTGCTGAGGGTGCACTCCATCCCCTCGTCCAGGTCGTTGATAAAGATATTGAAGAGAACAGGCCCCAGTACTGAGCCCTGGGGAACACCACTTGTGACCGGCCACCAAATGAATCAGGACCGCAGGGCCAACTGCACCAGCTCTTCACAGAATCACACAATGGTAGGGATTGGAAGGGGCCTTCGGAGGTCATCCAGTCGAACCCCCCACCCTGCCAAAGCAGGTGCACCTAGAACACATTTGACAGGAATGCATCCAAGCGGGTTTGAACATCTCCAGAGAAGGAGACTGCCCAACCTCGCCGGGCAGCCTGTTCCAGCGTTCTGTCACCCTCAAAGTAAAGATGTCTTTCCTCACATTGAGACAGAATGTCCTGTGTTCCCCTTTGTGCCTCTTGCCCCTTGTCCTGTCACTGGGCACCACTGAAAAGAGTCTGGCCCCATTCTCTTGACACCCGCCCTTGAGATATTGATAAGCGTTGATGAGATCCCCTCTCAGTCTTCTCCAGGCTAAACAGACCCAGGTCTCTCAGCCTTTCCTCATCAGAGAGATTCTCCAGTACCTTGATCACTTTCGTAGCCATCTGCTGGACTCTCTCCAGTAGTTGCTTGTCCTTCTTCAACTGGGGAGCCCAGAACTGGACACAGTACTGCAGATGTGGCCTCACCAGGGCACAGCGAAGGGGTATGACAACCTCCCTTGAACCACCTGGCCAAGGTCTTTTTAATGCACCCCAGGATACCATTGGTCCTCTTGGCCACAAGGGCACATTGGTGGCTCATGGGCAACATATTGTGGTTTGGGCCTGACTGGCCACTGAAACAAATGACAGATGCGCTCCCCAACCTCTCTCTTCAAGGAGAGGAGGGAGAGAAAGAGAGAGACTTGCGAGTTTAGGAGAAACCAAACTCCTTTAATGAAATGTTATTCACAACGCAAAAAGAAAATAATGGAATATATACAAAACCCTGTCAAGCTCCCAGGATGACGATCATGTCACCGGCTGGCACTGGGGAAATTCCAGACTGGACTCAGTGACGGAGAGGAACTGGATTCCGCATCTGGATTCAGGTTTGGGATCAAAGGCAGACAAACAGACAGAGTCCTCCTCGGACGCCGGCCATTGAAGAAGGGGACTCGACCCCTTTGATCCCTCAGTATGATGCTCATACTGAGCATGAGGCAGATGGGATGGAATACCTCGTTGGTCAGTTTTGGGTCACCTGTCCCGTCCGCTCCTCCCCACAGGTGTGACCCCTCTACGCTTTTCTGCTTCCGACCCTCCAACGGGGCAAATAACAAAGCTGGCTGCCCTTGGGTGTTAGAGCAATGAGTCTAACCCCGAGCCTCTCCGCATACCACCCCTGGGCATCAGCTATAAACATCAGGTCTTATCACCCTGAGAGCGACCAGTGCCTGCACGATACGCTCTTAATATCAGGAGTTAGAAGAGGCTTGACTGAAAAGTCAAGTTACTGAACAGAAAATTGGTTCTGTTTTACCTCAAACCAGGACACCACCAGGACTCCCAGGTCCCTCTCTGCAGAGCTGCTCTCCAGCAGGTCAGCCCCTAACCTCTACCGGCGCACGGGGTTATTCCTCCCGAGGTGCAGGACCCTACACTTGCCCTCGTTGAACTTCATTAGGTTCCTCTCCGCCCACCTCTCCAGCCTGGACAGGTCTCACTGAATGGCGGCACAGCCTTCTGGTGTGTCAGCCACTCCTCCGTGCGTTGTGTCATCAGCATACCCTGTCCCCTCACCCAGGTGGCTGATGAAAATATTGAAGACGACTAGAACCAGTAACGACCCCGGAGGAACCCCGCTAGTGACAGGCCCCCTACCAGACCCTGCGCTGCTGATCACAGCCCTCTGAGCTCTGCCACTCTGCCAGTTCTCAATGCGCCTCACTGTCCATTCATCTAACCCACACTTCCTAAGCTTACCTATGAGGATGCTATGGGAGACCGCGTCAAAAGCCTTGCTCAAGGCGAGGTAGCCAACGCCCACTGCTCTGCCCTCATCTACGCAGCCAGTCATGCCATCGTAGAATGGTTCCCCCTTGGTGAATCCATGTTTACCACTCCCAATAACCTCCTTTTCCTCCACATGCCTACAGATGACATCCAGAACGAGCTGTTCCGTCGCCTTGTCAGGGATGGAGGTGAGGCCGACTGGCCTGTAGTTTCCAGGGTCCTCTTTCTTGCCCTTTTTCAAGACTGGCGGGACACTGGCTTTCCTCCAGTCCTCAGGCACCTCTCCTCTTCTCCTTGACCTTTCAAAGATGATGGAGAGCAGCTTTGCAATAACATCTGCCACCTGCCTCAGCGCTTGTGGGTGCATCCCATCAGGGCCCATGGATTTGTGGGTGTCGAGTGTGCCTAAATGATCTCTGACCCAATCCTCCTCGGCCAAGGGAAAGCCTTCCTTTGTCCAGACTATCCCTCTAACCTCCAGGGTCTGGGATTCACGAGGGCCGGCCTCAACAGTAAAGACTGACGCCAAGGCAGCATTCAGGAGCGCCTCTTCTGCCAAATGCTGCCTGACTCTGTGGCAGCTGAGCCGTCAGCACCCTGTGCCCATGTCGCCCAACAAAGTGATGCACAGACACGGAGAGTCGCAGCATCTGTATGTTAAACAAGTGATTTATTGGTATCTTTGTACAGGGTAAAACTCCCCGAGGGAACGGGGTCAGGAAGAGGGAGGGCGGGAGCTGTCCGGGGGGTAACGGGAGTCTCTGCTGCTGGTACGGGTGGCCTCTGCCTGGTCGGTGCTCAGGAAGGTGTAGGAGTCACCTTGCTTCACGCCAAACGTCATCTCAATCAGGATGGTACTACCGGAAGCGTGCGTCAGCCGGAGCCTGCAGGAGTTCCTGGGCGGCAGCACTGTTAGATGGCAGAATTTCGACTGAGGCAACACCTCCCAGGCTCCTTTTACCACTGCCTGGAACCAGCGGGTGGTTTTGTTGATGTCAAGGTAGGGTCCGGTGCAGAGGGTGTGTAGGAGGCTGGGACCCTGGTTTTTCCTCAGCTCCCTCTGGGGGTGGTGGAGGAAACACAGCATGTCCTCCTCCAGCGGCTCCTTCATGCAAGTGCACTGCAGCTCGACACGGAGGCTGGAGTTCCTTGCCGGCATGTCCTTGGTGGCGGTGCCCAGCTCCACGTGGAAGCTGTGCCCACGGGGAGGCTTCAGGGGCACGAGCAGGCGGTAGATGGCATCCTCCTCCTTACCGGGACCCTGACATCCTAAGGCACTGCCCACCCCGATGACTGGCTTCAGTCGTGGCATGAAACTATTCCTGGACAGTTTTCCGCAGACACGGAGAAGTTCATCCATCAGCTCCTCCACCATGGTGAAGGATTCGGACAGGTCCAGGACGCGCTTGGCCGAAATAGTGTGGACATGCAGTGCAACCCGGGGTTTTTCCTCTTGCCGCTTCTTGCCCTGCTTGCTGCTGCTGGCTGGCCGGCGGCTCCTTTTCCTGACCCACCAGCAGAGCCCAAAGAGCAGCAGCAGGAGTGCAGCGACCGCCCAGACCTGCCAGCGCTGCAAGGCAGCAAAGAGCGGGGCTCCCCAGGCAGAGTCGCTCTGCTCCACCTCCTGCAGCAGACGACTCATCTGCTGGCTGAGGAACTCCGCACGCTGCAGCATGCGCTGGCGCGTCTCCTCGTCCAGCTCACCACTGAGGGTCTGCGGGCGCTGGAGGATGCTCTGCAGAGCCAGGGCGAGCAACAGTCTGAGAGCCATGTTCTGCAGGAGGAGGGAGAGAAGGGGGTCAGTGCTGGCAGCGGGGGCAGCGGGGCCGCGAGCCGCAGGGAGCTGGGGGCAGGTAGGAGAGGGGCCGAGGCAGCGGGGAGGCAGCAAGGCCTGCGCCCAGGCCCGGTGGCGGCGACGCACCGTGCCCGGCCCAAGGCGCTGCCGCGAGCGGCGGGGCCCTCGATGCCCAGTGAGAACCCACCCCCCGGGGCCGCGCGTTTCCGCCCCAGCCCTCGTCCAGCCCAGCCTCCCCCCGCCTGCGCACTCACCGCTAGCCCAAGCCGTAGTGGGGCAGCACTGCCTGCTGGCCCCCTTTAGAGCCGCCCCCATTGTGATGCGTCGCCGGTGATGCCACAGGCGCCGGAGCGCATCACAGGCAAGCCTGGCGGCAGGCCCCAGCCTGGCCCAGCGACCCTCGGCTGCCCTGGGGTCCTGGTTCAGGCCGGGCTGGAGTTCATTTTCTTCACGGGAGCTGCCGTCGTGCTGTGTTGTGCGTCGGCTCTCGTCTGCCTGCCAGCGGCGATCTCGTAATCACAGAATATCCCGGGTGGGAAGGGACTCACGAGGATCATGGAGTCCAGCCCCTGACTGCACACCGGGCAACCTTCAATTAAGTCACAGAATCACAAGATCATTCAGTTCGGTAAAGACCCTTGAGACCCTCGAGACCCTCGAGTCCAACCACAACCTTAACTTTTTAAATACCTCCAGGGATGGTGACTCAACCGCTTCCCTGGGGAGTCTGTCCCAATGCCTGATCACCCTTTCAGTGAAGACAGTTTTCCCAATATCCTTCCCAAACCGCCCCTGAGGGCATTTCCTCTTCTCCTATCGCCTGTTACTTGGGAGAAGAGACCGACCCCCACCTCGCTACAACCTTCTTTCAGGTAGTTGTAGAGAGTGATGAGGTCTCCCCTCAGCCTCCTTTTCTCCAGGTAAAAGAGCCCCGGCTCCCTCAGCCGCTCCTCATGAGACTTGTCCTCTAGACCCTTCACCAGCATTGTTGCCCATCTCTGAAAACGCTTCAGCACCTCAATGTCCCTCCTGTGTGAGGGGCCCCAAACTGAACACACTACTCAAGATGCAGCCTCACCAGTGCCACGTACAGCGGGACAATCGCTTCCGTAGCCCTGCTGGCCACACTAGTTCTAATACAAGCCAGGATGCTCTTGGCCGCCTCAGCCACCTGGGCACACGGCTGGCTCATGTTCTGCCAGCTGTTGACCAATACCCCCGGGTCCTCTTCCGCCAGGCGGCTTTCCAGCCACTCTTCCTCAAGCCTGTAGCCTTGCACGGGTTGTTGAGACCCACGTGCGGGATGTGGCACTTGGCCTTGTTGAACCTCACACCGTTGGCCTCAGCCCATCGATCCAGCCGGTCCAGATCCCTCTGTAGAGCCTTCCTACCCTCAAGCAGATCAACGCTCCCGCCCAACTTGGCGTCACCTGCAAACTTGCTGAGGGTGCACTCCATCCCCTCGTCCAGGTCGTTGATAAAGATATTGAAGAGAACAGGCCCCAGTACTGAGCCCTGGGGAACACCACTTGTGACCGGCCACCAAATGAATCAGGACCGCAGGGCCAACTGCACCAGCTCTTCACAGAATCACACAATGGTAGGGATTGGAAGGGGCCTTCGGAGGTCATCCAGTCGAACCCCCCACCCTGCCAAAGCAGGTTCACCTAGAACACATTTGACAGGAATGCATCCAAGCGGGTTTGAACATCTCCAGAGAAGGAGACTGCCCAACCTCGCCGGGCAGCCTGTTCCAGCGTTCTGTCACCCTCAAAGTAAAGATGTCTTTCCTCACATTGAGACAGAATGTCCTGTGTTCCCCTTTGTGCCTCTTGCCCCTTGTCCTGTCACTGGGCACCACTGAAAAGAGTCTGGCCCCATTCTCTTGACACCCGCCCTTGAGATATTGATAAGCGTTGATGAGATCCCCTCTCAGTCTTCTCCAGGCTAAACAGACCCAGGTCTCTCAGCCTTTCCTCATCAGAGAGATTCTCCAGTACCTTGATCACTTTCGTAGCCATCTGCTGGACTCTCTCCAGTAGTTGCTTGTCCTTCTTCAACTGGGGAGCCCAGAACTGGACACAGTACTGCAGATGTGGCCTCACCAGGGCACAGCGAAGGGGTATGACAACCTCCCTTGAACCACCTGGCCAAGGTCTTTTTAATGCACCCCAGGATACCATTGGTCCTCTTGGCCACAAGGGCACATTGGTGGCTCATGGGCAACATATTGTGGTTTGGGCCTGACTGGCCACTGAAACAAATGACAGATGCGCTCCCCAACCTCTCTCTTCAAGGAGAGGAGGGAGAGAAAGAGAGAGACTTGCGAGTTTAGGAGAAACCAAACTCCTTTAATGAAATGTTATTCACAACGCAAAAAGAAAATAATGGAATATATACAAAACCCTGTCAAGCTCCCAGGATGACGATCATGTCACCGGCTGGCACTGGGGAAATTCCAGACTGGACTCAGTGACGGAGAGGAACTGGATTCCGCATCTGGATTCAGGTTTGGGATCAAAGGCAGACAAACAGACAGAGTCCTCCTCGGACGCCGGCCATTGAAGAAGGGGACTCGACCCCTTTGATCCCTCAGTATGATGCTCATACTGAGCATGAGGCAGATGGGATGGAATACCTCGTTGGTCAGTTTTGGGTCACCTGTCCCGTCCGCTCCTCCCCACAGGTGTGACCCCTCTACGCTTTTCTGCTTCCGACCCTCCAACGGGGCAAATAACAAAGCTGGCTGCCCTTGGGTGTTAGAGCAATGAGTCTAACCCCGAGCCTCTCCGCATACCACCCCTGGGCATCAGCTATAAACATCAGGTCTTATCACCCTGAGAGCGACCAGTGCCTGCACGATACGCTCTTAATATCAGGAGTTAGAAGAGGCTTGACTGAAAAGTCAAGTTACTGAACAGAAAATTGGTTCTGTTTTACCTCAAACCAGGACACCACCAGGACTCCCAGGTCCCTCTCTGCAGAGCTGCTCTCCAGCAGGTCAGCCCCTAACCTCTACCGGCGCACGGGGTTATTCCTCCCGAGGTGCAGGACCCTACACTTGCCCTCGTTGAACTTCATTAGGTTCCTCTCCGCCCACCTCTCCAGCCTGGACAGGTCTCACTGAATGGCGGCACAGCCTTCTGGTGTGTCAGCCACTCCTCCGTGCGTTGTGTCATCAGCATACCCTGTCCCCTCACCCAGGTGGCTGATGAAAATATTGAAGACGACTAGAACCAGTAACGACCCCGGAGGAACCCCGCTAGTGACAGGCCCCCTACCAGACCCTGCGCTGCTGATCACAGCCCTCTGAGCTCTGCCACTCTGCCAGTTCTCAATGCGCCTCACTGTCCATTCATCTAACCCACACTTCCTAAGCTTACCTATGAGGATGCTATGGGAGACCGCGTCAAAAGCCTTGCTCAAGGCGAGGTAGCCAACGCCCACTGCTCTGCCCTCATCTACGCAGCCAGTCATGCCATCGTAGAATGGTTCCCCCTTGGTGAATCCATGTTTACCACTCCCAATAACCTCCTTTTCCTCCACATGCCTACAGATGACATCCAGAACGAGCTGTTCCGTCGCCTTGTCAGGGATGGAGGTGAGGCCGACTGGCCTGTAGTTTCCAGGGTCCTCTTTCTTGCCCTTTTTCAAGACTGGCGGGACACTGGCTTTCCTCCAGTCCTCAGGCACCTCTCCTCTTCTCCTTGACCTTTCAAAGATGATGGAGAGCAGCTTTGCAATAACATCTGCCACCTGCCTCAGCGCTTGTGGGTGCATCCCATCAGGGCCCATGGATTTGTGGGTGTCGAGTGTGCCTAAATGATCTCTGACCCAATCCTCCTCGGCCAAGGGAAAGCCTTCCTTTGTCCAGACTATCCCTCTAACCTCCAGGGTCTGGGATTCACGAGGGCCGGCCTCAACAGTAAAGACTGACGCCAAGGCAGCATTCAGGAGCGCCTCTTCTGCCAAATGCTGCCTGACTCTGTGGCAGCTGAGCCGTCAGCACCCTGTGCCCATGTCGCCCAACAAAGTGATGCACAGACACGGAGAGTCGCAGCATCTGTATGTTAAACAAGTGATTTATTGGTATCTTTGTACAGGGTAAAACTCCCCGAGGGAACGGGGTCAGGAAGAGGGAGGGCGGGAGCTGTCCGGGGGGTAACGGGAGTCTCTGCTGCTGGTACGGGTGGCCTCTGCCTGGTCGGTGCTCAGGAAGGTGTAGGAGTCACCTTGCTTCACGCCAAACGTCATCTCAATCAGGATGGTACTACCGGAAGCGTGCGTCAGCCGGAGCCTGCAGGAGTTCCTGGGCGGCAGCACTGTTAGATGGCAGAATTTCGACTGAGGCAACACCTCCCAGGCTCCTTTTACCACTGCCTGGAACCAGCGGGTGGTTTTGTTGATGTCAAGGTAGGGTCCGGTGCAGAGGGTGTGTAGGAGGCTGGGACCCTGGTTTTTCCTCAGCTCCCTCTGGGGGTGGTGGAGGAAACACAGCATGTCCTCCTCCAGCGGCTCCTTCATGCAAGTGCACTGCAGCTCGACACGGAGGCTGGAGTTCCTTGCCGGCATGTCCTTGGTGGCGGTGCCCAGCTCCACGTGGAAGCTGTGCCCACGGGGAGGCTTCAGGGGCACGAGCAGGCGGTAGATGGCATCCTCCTCCTTACCGGGACCCTGACATCCTAAGGCACTGCCCACCCCGATGACTGGCTTCAGTCGTGGCATGAAACTATTCCTGGACAGTTTTCCGCAGACACGGAGAAGTTCATCCATCAGCTCCTCCACCATGGTGAAGGATTCGGACAGGTCCAGGACGCGCTTGGCCGAAATAGTGTGGACATGCAGTGCAACCCGGGGTTTTTCCTCTTGCCGCTTCTTGCCCTGCTTGCTGCTGCTGGCTGGCCGGCGGCTCCTTTTCCTGACCCACCAGCAGAGCCCAAAGAGCAGCAGCAGGAGTGCAGCGACCGCCCAGACCTGCCAGCGCTGCAAGGCAGCAAAGAGCGGGGCTCCCCAGGCAGAGTCGCTCTGCTCCACCTCCTGCAGCAGACGACTCATCTGCTGGCTGAGGAACTCCGCACGCTGCAGCATGCGCTGGCGCGTCTCCTCGTCCAGCTCACCACTGAGGGTCTGCCGGCGCTGGAGGATGCTCTGCAGAGCCAGGGCGAGCAACACTCTGAGAGCCATGTTCTGCAGGAGGAGGGAGAGAAGGGGGTCAGTGCTGGCAGCGGGGGCAGCGGGGCCGCGAGCCGCAGGGAGCTGGGGGCAGGTAGGAGAGGGGCCGAGGCAGCGGGGAGGCAGCAAGGCCTGCGCCCAGGCCCGGTGGCGGCGACGCACCGTGCCCGGCCCAAGGCGCTGCCGCGAGCGGCGGGGCCCTCGATGCCCAGTGAGAACCCACCCCCCGGGGCCGCGCGTTTCCGCCCCAGCCCTCGTCCAGCCCAGCCTCCCCCCGCCTGCGCACTCACCGCTATCCCACGCCGTAGTGGGGCAGCGCTGCCTGCTGCCGCCCTTTGGAGCCGCCCCCATTGTGATGCGTCGCCGGTGATGCCACAGGCGCCGGAGCGCATCACAGGCATGCCTGGCGGCAGGCCCCAGCCTGGCCCAGCGACCCTCGGCTGCCCTGGGGTCCTGGTTCAGGCCGGGCTGGAGTTCATTTTCTTCACGGGAGCTGCCGTCGTGCTGTGTTGTGCGTCGGCTCTCGTCTGCCTGCCAGCGGCGATCTCGTAATCACAGAATATCCCGGGTGGGAAGGGACTCACGAGGATCATGGAGTCCAGCCCCTGACTGCACACCGGGCAACCTTCAATTAAGTCACAGAATCACAAGATCATTCAGTTCGGTAAAGACCCTTGAGACCCTCGAGACCCTCGAGTCCAACCACAACCTTAACTTTTTAAATACCTCCAGGGATGGTGACTCAACCGCTTCCCTGGGGAGTCTGTCCCAATGCCTGATCACCCTTTCAGTGAAGACAGTTTTCCCAATATCCTTCCCAAACCGCCCCTGAGGGCATTTCCTCTTCTCCTATCGCCTGTTACTTGGGAGAAGAGACCGACCCCCACCTCGCTACAACCTTCTTTCAGGTAGTTGTAGAGAGTGATGAGGTCTCCCCTCAGCCTCCTTTTCTCCAGGTAAAAGAGCCCCGGCTCCCTCAGCCGCTCCTCATGAGACTTGTCCTCTAGACCCTTCACCAGCACTGTTGCCCATCTCTGAAAACGCTTCAGCACCTCAATGTCCCTCCTGTGTGAGGGGCCCCAAACTGAACACACTACTCAAGATGCAGCCTCACCAGTGCCACGTACAGCGGGACAATCGCTTCCGTAGCCCTGCTGGCCACACTAGTTCTAATACAAGCCAGGATGCTCTTGGCCGCCTCAGCCACCTGGGCACACGGCTGGCTCATGTTCCGCCAGCTGTTGACCAATACCCCCGGGTCCTCTTCCGCCAGGCGGCTTTCCAGCCACTCTTCCTCAAGCCTGTAGCCTTGCACGGGTTGTTGAGACCCACGTGCGGGATGTGGCACTTGGCCTTGTTGAACCTCACACCGTTGGCCTCAGCCCATCGATCCAGCCGGTCCAGATCCCTCTGTAGAGCCTTCCTACCCTCAAGCAGATCAACGCTCCCGCCCAACTTGGCGTCACCTGCAAACTTGCTGAGGGTGCACTCCATCCCCTCGTCCAGGTCGTTGATAAAGATATTGAAGAGAACAGGCCCCAGTACTGAGCCCTGGGGAACACCACTTGTGACCGGCCACCAAATGAATCAGGACCGCAGGGCCAACTGCACCAGCTCTTCACAGAATCACACAATGGTAGGGATTGGAAGGGGCCTTCGGAGGTCATCCAGTCGAACCCCCCACCCTGCCAAAGCAGGTGCACCTAGAACACATTTGACAGGAATGCATCCAAGCGGGTTTGAACATCTCCAGAGAAGGAGACTGCCCAACCTCGCCGGGCAGCCTGTTCCAGCGTTCTGTCACCCTCAAAGTAAAGATGTCTTTCCTCACATTGAGACAGAATGTCCTGTGTTCCCCTTTGTGCCTCTTGCCCCTTGTCCTGTCACTGGGCACCACTGAAAAGAGTCTGGCCCCATTCTCTTGACACCCGCCCTTGAGATATTGATAAGCGTTGATGAGATCCCCTCTCAGTCTTCTCCAGGCTAAACAGACCCAGGTCTCTCAGCCTTTCCTCATCAGAGAGATTCTCCAGTACCTTGATCACTTTCGTAGCCATCTGCTGGACTCTCTCCAGTAGTTGCTTGTCCTTCTTCAACTGGGGAGCCCAGAACTGGACACAGTACTGCAGATGTGGCCTCACCAGGGCACAGCGAAGGGGTATGACAACCTCCCTTGAACCACCTGGCCAAGGTCTTTTTAATGCACCCCAGGATACCATTGGTCCTCTTGGCCACAAGGGCACATTGGTGGCTCATGGGCAACATATTGTGGTTTGGGCCTGACTGGCCACTGAAACAAATGACAGATGCGCTCCCCAACCTCTCTCTTCAAGGAGAGGAGGGAGAGAAAGAGAGAGACTTGCGAGTTTAGGAGAAACCAAACTCCTTTAATGAAATGTTATTCACAACGCAAAAAGAAAATAATGGAATATATACAAAACCCTGTCAAGCTCCCAGGATGACGATCATGTCACCGGCTGGCACTGGGGAAATTCCAGACTGGACTCAGTGACGGAGAGGAACTGGATTCCGCATCTGGATTCAGGTTTGGGATCAAAGGCAGACAAACAGACAGAGTCCTCCTCGGACGCCGGCCATTGAAGAAGGGGACTCGACCCCTTTGATCCCTCAGTATGATGCTCATACTGAGCATGAGGCAGATGGGATGGAATACCTCGTTGGTCAGTTTTGGGTCACCTGTCCCGTCCGCTCCTCCCCACAGGTGTGACCCCTCTACGCTTTTCTGCTTCCGACCCTCCAACGGGGCAAATAACAAAGCTGGCTGCCCTTGGGTGTTAGAGCAATGAGTCTAACCCCGAGCCTCTCCGCATACCACCCCTGGGCATCAGCTATAAACATCAGGTCTTATCACCCTGAGAGCGACCAGTGCCTGCACGATACGCTCTTAATATCAGGAGTTAGAAGAGGCTTGACTGAAAAGTCAAGTTACTGAACAGAAAATTGGTTCTGTTTTACCTCAAACCAGGACACCACCAGGACTCCCAGGTCCCTCTCTGCAGAGCTGCTCTCCAGCAGGTCAGCCCCTAACCTCTACCGGCGCACGGGGTTATTCCTCCCGAGGTGCAGGACCCTACACTTGCCCTCGTTGAACTTCATTAGGTTCCTCTCCGCCCACCTCTCCAGCCTGGACAGGTCTCACTGAATGGCGGCACAGCCTTCTGGTGTGTCAGCCACTCCTCCGTGCGTTGTGTCATCAGCATACCCTGTCCCCTCACCCAGGTGGCTGATGAAAATATTGAAGACGACTAGAACCAGTAACGACCCCGGAGGAACCCCGCTAGTGACAGGCCCCCTACCAGACCCTGCGCTGCTGATCACAGCCCTCTGAGCTCTGCCACTCTGCCAGTTCTCAATGCGCCTCACTGTCCATTCATCTAACCCACACTTCCTAAGCTTACCTATGAGGATGCTATGGGAGACCGCGTCAAAAGCCTTGCTCAAGGCGAGGTAGCCAACGCCCACTGCTCTGCCCTCATCTACGCAGCCAGTCATGCCATCGTAGAATGGTCCCCCCTTGGTGAATCCATGTTTACCACTCCCAATAACCTCCTTTTCCTCCACATGCCTACAGATGACATCCAGAACGAGCTGTTCCGTCGCCTTGTCAGGGATGGAGGTGAGGCCGACTGGCCTGTAGTTTCCAGGGTCCTCTTTCTTGCCCTTTTTCAAGACTGGCGGGACACTGGCTTTCCTCCAGTCCTCAGGCACCTCTCCTCTTCTCCTTGACCTTTCAAAGATGATGGAGAGCAGCTTTGCAATAACATCTGCCACCTCCCTCAGCGCTTGTGGGTGCATCCCATCAGGGCCCATGGATTTGTGGGTGTCGAGTGTGCCTAAATGATCTCTGACCCAATCCTCCTCGGCCAAGGGAAAGCCTTCCTTTGTCCAGACTATCCCTCTAACCTCCAGGGTCTGGGATTCACGAGGGCCGGCCTCAACAGTAAAGACTGACGCCAAGGCAGCATTCAGGAACGCCTCTTCTGCCAAATGCTGCCTGACTCTGTGGCAGCTGAGCCGTCAGCACCCTGTGCCCATGTCGCCCAACAAAGTGATGCACAGACACGGAGAGTCGCAGCATCTGTATGTTAAACAAGTGATTTATTGGTATCTTTGTACAGGGTAAAACTCCCCGAGGGAACGGGGTCAGGAAGAGGGAGGGCGGGAGCTGTCCGGGGGGTAACGGGAGTCTCTGCTGCTGGTACGGGTGGCCTCTGCCTGGTCGGTGCTCAGGAAGGTGTAGGAGTCACCTTGCTTCACGCCAAACGTCATCTCAATCAGGATGGTACTACCGGAAGCATGCGTCAGCCGGAGCCTGCAGGAGTTCCTGGGCGGCAGCACTGTTAGATGGCAGAATTTCGACTGAGGCAACACCTCCCAGGCTCCTTTTACCACTGCCTGGAACCAGCGGGTGGTTTTGTTGATGTCAAGGTAGGGTCCGGTGCAGAGGGTGTGTAGGAGGCTGGGACCCTGGTTTTTCCTCAGCTCCTCCTGGGGGTGGTGGAGGAAACACAGCATGTCCTCCTCCAGCGGCTCCTTCATGCAAGTGCACTGCAGCTCGACACGGAGGCTGGAGTTCCTTGCCGGCATGTCCTTGGTGGCGGTGCCCAGCTCCACGTGGAAGCTGTGCCCACGGGGAGGCTTCAGGGGCACGAGCAGGCGGTAGATGGCATCCTCCTCCTTACCGGGACCCTGACATCCTAAGGCACTGCCCACCCCGATGACTGGCTTCAGTCGTGGCATGAAACTATTCCTGGACAGTTTTCCGCAGACACGGAGAAGTTCATCCATCAGCTCCTCCACCATGGTGAAGGATTCGGACAGGTCCAGGACGCGCTTGGCCGAAATAGTGTGGACATGCAGTGCAACCCGGGGTTTTTCCTCTTGCCGCTTCTTGCCCTGCTTGCTGCTGCTGGCTGGCCGGCGGCTCCTTTTCCTGACCCACCAGCAGAGCCCAAAGAGCAGCAGCAGGAGTGCAGCGACCGCCCAGACCTGCCAGCGCTGCAAGGCAGCAAAGAGCGGGGCTCCCCAGGCAGAGTCGCTCTGCTCCACCTCCTGCAGCAGACGACTCATCTGCTGGCTGAGGAACTCCGCACGCTGCAGCATGCGCTGGCGCGTCTCCTCGTCCAGCTCACCACTGAGGGTCTGCGGGCGCTGGAGGATGCTCTGCAGAGCCAGGGCGAGCAACACTCTGAGAGCCATGTTCTGCAGGAGGAGGGAGAGAAGGGGGTCAGTGCTGGCAGCGGGGGCAGCGGGGCCGCGAGCCGCAGGGAGCTGGGGGCAGGTAGGAGAGGGGCCGAGGCAGCGGGGAGGCAGCAAGGCCTGCGCCCAGGCCCGGTGGCGGCGACGCACCGTGCCCGGCCCAAGGCGCTGCCGCGAGCGGCGGGGCCCTCGATGCCCAGTGAGAACCCACCCCCCGGGGCCGCGCGTTTCCGCCCCAGCCCTCGTCCAGCCCAGCCTCCCCCCGCCTGCGCACTCACCGCTAGCCCAAGCCGTAGTGGGGCAGCACTGCCTGCTGGCCCCCTTTAGAGCCGCCCCCATTGTGATGCGTCGCCGGTGATGCCACAGGCGCCGGAGCGCATCACAGGCATGCCTGGCGGCAGGCCCCAGCCTGGCCCAGCGACCCTCGGCTGCCCTGGGGTCCTGGTTCAGGCCGGGCTGGAGTTCATTTTCTTCACGGGAGCTGCCGTCGTGCTGTGTTGTGCGTCGGCTCTCGTCTGCCTGCCAGCGGCGATCTCGTAATCACAGAATATCCCGGGTGGGAAGGGACTCACGAGGATCATGGAGTCCAGCCCCTGACTGCACACCGGGCAACCTTCAATTAAGTCACAGAATCACAAGATCATTCAGTTCGGTAAAGACCCTTGAGACCCTCGAGACCCTCGAGTCCAACCACAACCTTAACTTTTTAAATACCTCCAGGGATGGTGACTCAACCGCTTCCCTGGGGAGTCTGTCCCAATGCCTGATCACCCTTTCAGTGAAGACAGTTTTCCCAATATCCTTCCCAAACCGCCCCTGAGGGCATTTCCTCTTCTCCTATCGCCTGTTACTTGGGAGAAGAGACCGACCCCCACCTCGCTACAACCTTCTTTCAGGTAGTTGTAGAGAGTGATGAGGTCTCCCCTCAGCCTCCTTTTCTCCAGGTAAAAGAGCCCCGGCTCCCTCAGCCGCTCCTCATGAGACTTGTCCTCTAGACCCTTCACCAGCATTGTTGCCCATCTCTGAAAACGCTTCAGCACCTCAATGTCCCTCCTGTGTGAGGGGCCCCAAACTGAACACACTACTCAAGATGCAGCCTCACCAGTGCCACGTACAGCGGGACAATCGCTTCCGTAGCCCTGCTGGCCACACTAGTTCTAATACAAGCCAGGATGCTCTTGGCCGCCTCAGCCACCTGGGCACACGGCTGGCTCATGTTCCGCCAGCTGTTGACCAATACCCCCGGGTCCTCTTCCGCCAGGCGGCTTTCCAGCCACTCTTCCTCAAGCCTGTAGCCTTGCACGGGTTGTTGAGACCCACGTGCGGGATGTGGCACTTGGCCTTGTTGAACCTCACACCGTTGGCCTCAGCCCATCGATCCAGCCGGTCCAGATCCCTCTGTAGAGCCTTCCTACCCTCAAGCAGATCAACGCTCCCGCCCAACTTGGCGTCACCTGCAAACTTGCTGAGGGTGCACTCCATCCCCTCGTCCAGGTCGTTGATAAAGATATTGAAGAGAACAGGCCCCAGTACTGAGCCCTGGGGAACACCACTTGTGACCGGCCACCAAATGAATCAGGACCGCAGGGCCAACTGCACCAGCTCTTCACAGAATCACACAATGGTAGGGATTGGAAGGGGCCTTCGGAGGTCATCCAGTCGAACCCCCCACCCTGCCAAAGCAGGTGCACCTAGAACACATTTGACAGGAATGCATCCAAGCGGGTTTGAACATCTCCAGAGAAGGAGACTGCCCAACCTCGCCGGGCAGCCTGTTCCAGCGTTCTGTCACCCTCAAAGTAAAGATGTCTTTCCTCACATTGAGACAGAATGTCCTGTGTTCCCCTTTGTGCCTCTTGCCCCTTGTCCTGTCACTGGGCACCACTGAAAAGAGTCTGGCCCCATTCTCTTGACACCCGCCCTTGAGATATTGATAAGCGTTGATGAGATCCCCTCTCAGTCTTCTCCAGGCTAAACAGACCCAGGTCTCTCAGCCTTTCCTCATCAGAGAGATTCTCCAGTACCTTGATCACTTTCGTAGCCATCTGCTGGACTCTCTCCAGTAGTTGCTTGTCCTTCTTCAACTGGGGAGCCCAGAACTGGACACAGTACTGCAGATGTGGCCTCACCAGGGCACAGCGAAGGGGTATGACAACCTCCCTTGAACCACCTGGCCAAGGTCTTTTTAATGCACCCCAGGATACCATTGGTCCTCTTGGCCACAAGGGCACATTGGTGGCTCATGGGCAACATATTGTGGTTTGGGCCTGACTGGCCACTGAAACAAATGACAGATGCGCTCCCCAACCTCTCTCTTCAAGGAGAGGAGGGAGAGAAAGAGAGAGACTTGCGAGTTTAGGAGAAACCAAACTCCTTTAATGAAATGTTATTCACAACGCAAAAAGAAAATAATGGAATATATACAAAACCCTGTCAAGCTCCCAGGATGACGATCATGTCACCGGCTGGCACTGGGGAAATTCCAGACTGGACTCAGTGACGGAGAGGAACTGGATTCCGCATCTGGATTCAGGTTTGGGATCAAAGGCAGACAAACAGACAGAGTCCTCCTCGGACGCCGGCCATTGAAGAAGGGGACTCGACCCCTTTGATCCCTCAGTATGATGCTCATACTGAGCATGAGGCAGATGGGATGGAATACCTCGTTGGTCAGTTTTGGGTCACCTGTCCCGTCCGCTCCTCCCCACAGGTGTGACCCCTCTACGCTTTTCTGCTTCCGACCCTCCAACGGGGCAAATAACAAAGCTGGCTGCCCTTGGGTGTTAGAGCAATGAGTCTAACCCCGAGCCTCTCCGCATACCACCCCTGGGCATCAGCTATAAACATCAGGTCTTATCACCCTGAGAGCGACCAGTGCCTGCACGATACGCTCTTAATATCAGGAGTTAGAAGAGGCTTGACTGAAAAGTCAAGTTACTGAACAGAAAATTGGTTCTGTTTTACCTCAAACCAGGACACCACCAGGACTCCCAGGTCCCTCTCTGCAGAGCTGCTCTCCAGCAGGTCAGCCCCTAACCTCTACCGGCGCACGGGGTTATTCCTCCCGAGGTGCAGGACCCTACACTTGCCCTCGTTGAACTTCATTAGGTTCCTCTCCGCCCACCTCTCCAGCCTGGACAGGTCTCACTGAATGGCGGCACAGCCTTCTGGTGTGTCAGCCACTCCTCCGTGCGTTGTGTCATCAGCATACCCTGTCCCCTCACCCAGGTGGCTGATGAAAATATTGAAGACGACTAGAACCAGTAACGACCCCGGAGGAACCCCGCTAGTGACAGGCCCCCTACCAGACCCTGCGCTGCTGATCACAGCCCTCTGAGCTCTGCCACTCTGCCAGTTCTCAATGCGCCTCACTGTCCATTCATCTAACCCACACTTCCTAAGCTTACCTATGAGGATGCTATGGGAGACCGCGTCAAAAGCCTTGCTCAAGGCGAGGTAGCCAACGCCCACTGCTCTGCCCTCATCTACGCAGCCAGTCATGCCATCGTAGAATGGTTCCCCCTTGGTGAATCCATGTTTACCACTCCCAATAACCTCCTTTTCCTCCACATGCCTACAGATGACATCCAGAACGAGCTGTTCCGTCGCCTTGTCAGGGATGGAGGTGAGGCCGACTGGCCTGTAGTTTCCAGGGTCCTCTTTCTTGCCCTTTTTCAAGACTGGCGGGACACTGGCTTTCCTCCAGTCCTCAGGCACCTCTCCTCTTCTCCTTGACCTTTCAAAGATGATGGAGAGCAGCTTTGCAATAACATCTGCCACCTCCCTCAGCGCTTGTGGGTGCATCCCATCAGGGCCCATGGATTTGTGGGTGTCGAGTGTGCCTAAATGATCTCTGACCCAATCCTCCTCGGCCAAGGGAAAGCCTTCCTTTGTCCAGACTATCCCTCTAACCTCCAGGGTCTGGGATTCACGAGGGCCGGCCTCAACAGTAAAGACTGACGCCAAGGCAGCATTCAGGAACGCCTCTTCTGCCAAATGCTGCCTGACTCTGTGGCAGCTGAGCCGTCAGCACCCTGTGCCCATGTCGCCCAACAAAGTGATGCACAGACACGGAGAGTCGCAGCATCTGTATGTTAAACAAGTGATTTATTGGTATCTTTGTACAGGGTAAAACTCCCCGAGGGAACGGGGTCAGGAAGAGGGAGGGCGGGAGCTGTCCGGGGGGTAACGGGAGTCTCTGCTGCTGGTACGGGTGGCCTCTGCCTGGTCGGTGCTCAGGAAGGTGTAGGAGTCACCTTGCTTCACGCCAAACGTCATCTCAATCAGGATGGTACTACCGGAAGCATGCGTCAGCCGGAGCCTGCAGGAGTTCCTGGGCGGCAGCACTGTTAGATGGCAGAATTTCGACTGAGGCAACACCTCCCAGGCTCCTTTTACCACTGCCTGGAACCAGCGGGTGGTTTTGTTGATGTCAAGGTAGGGTCCGGTGCAGAGGGTGTGTAGGAGGCTGGGACCCTGGTTTTTCCTCAGCTCCTCCTGGGGGTGGTGGAGGAAACACAGCATGTCCTCCTCCAGCGGCTCCTTCATGCAAGTGCACTGCAGCTCGACACGGAGGCTGGAGTTCCTTGCCGGCATGTCCTTGGTGGCGGTGCCCAGCTCCACGTGGAAGCTGTGCCCACGGGGAGGCTTCAGGGGCACGAGCAGGCGGTAGATGGCATCCTCCTCCTTACCGGGACCCTGACATCCTAAGGCACTGCCCACCCCGATGACTGGCTTCAGTCGTGGCATGAAACTATTCCTGGACAGTTTTCCGCAGACACGGAGAAGTTCATCCATCAGCTCCTCCACCATGGTGAAGGATTCGGACAGGTCCAGGACGCGCTTGGCCGAAATAGTGTGGACATGCAGTGCAACCCGGGGTTTTTCCTCTTGCCGCTTCTTGCCCTGCTTGCTGCTGCTGGCTGGCCGGCGGCTCCTTTTCCTGACCCACCAGCAGAGCCCAAAGAGCAGCAGCAGGAGTGCAGCGACCGCCCAGACCTGCCAGCGCTGCAAGGCAGCAAAGAGCGGGGCTCCCCAGGCAGAGTCGCTCTGCTCCTCCTCCTGCAGCAGACGACTCATCTGCTGGCTGAGGAACTCCGCACGCTGCAGCATGCGCTGGCGCGTCTCCTCGTCCAGCTCACCACTGAGGGTCTGCCGGCGCTGGAGGATGCTCTGCAGAGCCAGGGCGAGCAACACTCTGAGAGCCATGTTCTGCAGGAGGAGGGAGAGAAGGGGGTCAGTGCTGGCAGCGGGGGCAGCGGGGCCGCGAGCCGCAGGGAGCTGGGGGCAGGTAGGAGAGGGGCCGAGGCAGCGGGGAGGCAGCAAGGCCTGCGCCCAGGCCCGGTGGCGGCGACGCACCGTGCCCGGCCCAAGGCGCTGCCGCGAGCGGCGGGGCCCTCGATGCCCAGTGAGAACCCACCCCCCGGGGCCGCGCGTTTCCGCCCCAGCCCTCATCCAGCCCAGCCTCCCCCCGCCTGCGCACTCACCGCTAGCCCAAGCCGTAGTGGGGCAGCACTGCCTGCTGGCCCCCTTTAGAGCCGCCCCCATTGTGATGCGTCGCCGGTGATGCCACAGGCGCCGGAGCGCATCACAGGCATGCCTGGCGGCAGGCCCCAGCCTGGCCCAGCGACCCTCGGCTGCCCTGGGGTCCTGGTTCAGGCCGGGCTGGAGTTCATTTTCTTCACGGGAGCTGCCGTCGTGCTGTGTTGTGCGTCGGCTCTCGTCTGCCTGCCAGCGGCGATCTCGTAATCACAGAATATCCCGGGTGGGAAGGGACTCACGAGGATCATGGAGTCCAGCCCCTGACTGCACACCGGGCAACCTTCAATTAAGTCACAGAATCACAAGATCATTCAGTTCGGTAAAGACCCTTGAGACCCTCGAGACCCTCGAGTCCAACCACAACCTTAACTTTTTAAATACCTCCAGGGATGGTGACTCAACCGCTTCCCTGGGGAGTCTGTCCCAATGCCTGATCACCCTTTCAGTGAAGACAGTTTTCCCAATATCCTTCCCAAACCGCCCCTGAGGGCATTTCCTCTTCTCCTATCGCCTGTTACTTGGGAGAAGAGACCGACCCCCACCTCGCTACAACCTTCTTTCAGGTAGTTGTAGAGAGTGATGAGGTCTCCCCTCAGCCTCCTTTTCTCCAGGTAAAAGAGCCCCGGCTCCCTCAGCCGCTCCTCATGAGACTTGTCCTCTAGACCCTTCACCAGCATTGTTGCCCATCTCTGAAAACGCTTCAGCACCTCAATGTCCCTCCTGTGTGAGGGGCCCCAAACTGAACACACTACTCAAGATGCAGCCTCACCAGTGCCACGTACAGCGGGACAATCGCTTCCGTAGCCCTGCTGGCCACACTAGTTCTAATACAAGCCAGGATGCTCTTGGCCGCCTCAGCCACCTGGGCACACGGCTGGCTCATGTTCTGCCAGCTGTTGACCAATACCCCCGGGTCCTCTTCCGCCAGGCGGCTTTCCAGCCACTCTTCCTCAAGCCTGTAGCCTTGCACGGGTTGTTGAGACCCACGTGCGGGATGTGGCACTTGGCCTTGTTGAACCTCACACCGTTGGCCTCAGCCCATCGATCCAGCCGGTCCAGATCCCTCTGTAGAGCCTTCCTACCCTCAAGCAGATCAACGCTCCCGCCCAACTTGGCGTCACCTGCAAACTTGCTGAGGGTGCACTCCATCCCCTTGTCCAGGTCGTTGATAAAGATATTGAAGAGAACAGGCCCCAGTACTGAGCCCTGGGGAACACCACTTGTGACCGGCCACCAAATGAATCAGGACCGCAGGGCCAACTGCACCAGCTCTTCACAGAATCACACAATGGTAGGGATTGGAAGGGGCCTTCGGAGGTCATCCAGTCGAACCCCCCACCCTGCCAAAGCAGGTGCACCTAGAACACATTTGACAGGAATGCATCCAAGCGGGTTTGAACATCTCCAGAGAAGGAGACTGCCCAACCTCGCCGGGCAGCCTGTTCCAGCGTTCTGTCACCCTCAAAGTAAAGATGTCTTTCCTCACATTGAGACAGAATGTCCTGTGTTCCCCTTTGTGCCTCTTGCCCCTTGTCCTGTCACTGGGCACCACTGAAAAGAGTCTGGCCCCATTCTCTTGACACCCGCCCTTGAGATATTGATAAGCGTTGATGAGATCCCCTCTCAGTCTTCTCCAGGCTAAACAGACCCAGGTCTCTCAGCCTTTCCTCATCAGAAGATTCTCCAGTACCTTGATCACTTTCGTAGCCATCTGCTGGACTCTCTCCAGTAGTTGCTTGTCCTTCTTCAACTGGGGAGCCCAGAACTGGACACAGTACTGCAGATGTGGCCTCACCAGGGCACAGCAGAGGGGGATGACAACCTTCCTTGAACCCCCTGGCCAAGGTCTTTTTAATGCACCCCAGGATACCATTGGCCCTCTTGGCCACAAGGGCACATTGGTGGCTCATGGGCAACATATTGTGGTTTGGGCCTGACTGGCCACTGAAACAAATGACAGATGCTCTCCCCAACCTCTCTCTTCAAGGAGAGGAGGGAGAGAAAGAGAGAGACTTGCGAGTTTAGGAGAAACCAAACTCCTTTAATGAAATGTTATTCACAACGCAAAAAGAAAATAATGGAATATATACAAAACCCTGTCAAGCTCCCAGGATGACGATCATGTCACCGGCTGGCACTGGGGAAATTCCAGGCTGGACTCAGTGACGGAGAGGAACTGGATTCCGCATCTGGATTCAGGTTTGGGATCAAAGGCAGACAAACAGACAGAGTCCTCCTCGGACGCCGGCCATTGAAGAAGGGGACTCGACCCCTTTGATCCCTCAGTATGATGCTCATACTGAGCATGAGGCAGATGGGATGGAATACCTCGTTGGTCAGTTTTGGGTCACCTGTCCCGTCCGCTCCTCCCCACAGGTGTGACCCCTCTACGCTTTTCTGCTTCCGACCCTCCAACGGGGCAAATAACAAAGCTGGCTGCCCTTGGGTGTTAGAGCAATGAGTCTAACCCCGAGCCTCTCCGCATACCACCCCTGGGCATCAGCTATAAACATCAGGTCTTATCACCCTGAGAGCGACCAGTGCCTGCACGATACGCTCTTAATATCAGGAGTTAGAAGAGGCTTGACTGAAAAGTCAAGTTACTGAACAGAAAATTGGTTCTGTTTTACCTCAAACCAGGACACCACCAGGACTCCCAGGTCCCTCTCTGCAGAGCTGCTCTCCAGCAGGTCAGCCCCTAACCTCTACCGGCGCACGGGGTTATTCCTCCCGAGGTGCAGGACCCTACACTTGCCCTCGTTGAACTTCATTAGGTTCCTCTCCGCCCACCTCTCCAGCCTGGACAGGTCTCACTGAATGGCGGCACAGCCTTCTGGTGTGTCAGCCACTCCTCCGTGCGTTGTGTCATCAGCATACCCTGTCCCCTCACCCAGGTGGCTGATGAAAATATTGAAGACGACTAGAACCAGTAACGACCCCGGAGGAACCCCGCTAGTGACAGGCCCCCTACCAGACCCTGCGCTGCTGATCACAGCCCTCTGAGCTCTGCCACTCTGCCAGTTCTCAATGCGCCTCACTGTCCATTCATCTAACCCACACTTCCTAAGCTTACCTATGAGGATGCTATGGGAGACCGCGTCAAAAGCCTTGCTCAAGGCGAGGTAGCCAACGCCCACTGCTCTGCCCTCATCTACGCAGCCAGTCATGCCATCGTAGAATGGTTCCCCCTTGGTGAATCCATGTTTACCACTCCCAATAACCTCCTTTTCCTCCACATGCCTACAGATGACATCCAGAACGAGCTGTTCCGTCACCTTGTCAGGGATGGAGGTGAGGCCGACTGGCCTGTAGTTTCCAGGGTCCTCTTTCTTGCCCTTTTTCAAGACTGGCGGGACACTGGCTTTCCTCCAGTCCTCAGGCACCTCTCCTCTTCTCCTTGACCTTTCAAAGATGATGGAGAGCAGCTTTGCAATAACATCTGCCACCTCCCTCAGCGCTTGTGGGTGCATCCCATCAGGGCCCATGGATTTGTGGGTGTCGAGTGTGCCTAAATGATCTCTGACCCAATCCTCCTCGGCCAAGGGAAAGCCTTCCTTTGTCCAGACTATCCCTCTAACCTCCAGGGTCTGGGATTCACGAGGGCCGGCCTCAACAGTAAAGACTGACACCAAGGCAGCATTCAGGAACGCCTCTTCTGCCAAATGCTGCCTGACTCTGTGGCAGCTGAGCCGTCAGCACCCTGTGCCCATGTCGCCCAACAAAGTGATGCACAGACACGGAGAGTCGCAGCATCTGTATGTTAAACAAGTGATTTATTGGTATCTTTGTACAGGGTAAAACTCCCCGAGGGAACGGGGTCAGGAAGAGGGAGGGCGGGAGCTGTCCGGGGGGTAACGGGAGTCTCTGCTGCTGGTACGGGTGGCCTCTGCCTGGTCGGTGCTCAGGAAGGTGTAGGAGTCACCTTGCTTCACGCCAAACGTCATCTCAATCAGGATGGTACTACCGGAAGCGTGCGTCAGCCGGAGCCTGCAGGAGTTCCTGGGCGGCAGCACTGTTAGATGGCAGAATTTCGACTGAGGCAACACCTCCCAGGCTCCTTTTACCACTGCCTGGAACCAGCGGGTGGTTTTGTTGATGTCAAGGTAGGGTCCGGTGCAGAGGGTGTGTAGGAGGCTGGGACCCTGGTTTTTCCTCAGCTCCTCCTGGGGGTGGTGGAGGAAACACAGCATGTCCTCCTCCAGCGGCTCCTTCATGCAAGTGCACTGCAGCTCGACACGGAGGCTGGAGTTCCTTGCCAGCATGTCCTTGGTGGCGGTGCCCAGCTCCACGTGGAAGCTGTGCCCACGGGGAGGCTTCAGGGGCACGAGCAGGCGGTAGATGGCATCCTCCTCCTTACCGGGACCCTGACATCCTAAGGCACTGCCCACCCCGATGACTGGCTTCAGTCGTGGCATGAAACTATTCCTGGACAGTTTTCCGCAGACACGGAGAAGTTCATCCATCAGCTCCTCCACCATGGTGAAGGATTCGGACAGGTCCAGGACGCGCTTGGCCGAAATAGTGTGGACATGCAGTGCAACCCGGGGTTTTTCCTCTTGCCGCTTCTTGCCCTGCTTGCTGCTGCTGGCTGGCCGGCGGCTCCTTTTCCTGACCCACCAGCAGAGCCCAAAGAGCAGCAGCAGGAGTGCAGCGACCGCCCAGACCTGCCAGCGCTGCAAGGCAGCAAAGAGCGGGCCTCCCCAGGCAGAGTCGCTCTGCTCCACCTCCTGCAGCAGACGACTCATCTGCTGGCTGAGGAACTCCGCACGCTGCAGCATGCGCTGGCGCGTCTCCTCGTCCAGCTCACCACTGAGGGTCTGCGGGCGCTGGAGGATGCTCTGCAGAGCCAGGGCGAGCAACACTCTGAGAGCCATGTTCTGCAGGAGGAGGGAGAGAAGGGGGTCAGTGCTGGCAGCGGGGGCAGCGGGGCCGCGAGCCGCAGGGAGCTGGGGGCAGGTAGGAGAGGGGCCGAGGCAGCGGGGAGGCAGCAAGGCCTGCGCCCAGGCCCGGTGGCGGCGACGCACCGTGCCCGGCCCAAGGCGCTGCCGCGAGCGGCGGGGCCCTCGATGCCCAGTGAGAACCCACCCCCCGGGGCCGCGCGTTTCCGCCCCAGCCCTCGTCCAGCCCAGCCTCCCCCCGCCTGCGCACTCACCGCTAGCCCAAGCCGTAGTGGGGCAGCACTGCCTGCTGGCCCCCTTTAGAGCCGCCCCCATTGTGATGCGTCGCCGGTGATGCCACAGGCGCCGGAGCGCATCACAGGCATGCCTGGCGGCAGGCCCCAGCCTGGCCCAGCGACCCTCGGCTGCCCTGGGGTCCTGGTTCAGGCCGGGCTGGAGTTCATTTTCTTCACGGGAGCTGCCGTCGTGCTGTGTTGTGCGTCGGCTCTCGTCTGCCTGCCAGCGGCGATCTCGTAATCACAGAATATCCCGGGTGGGAAGGGACTCACGAGGATCATGGAGTCCAGCCCCTGACTGCACACCGGGCAACCTTCAATTAAGTCGTAGAATCACAAGATCATTCAGTTCGGTAAAGACCCTTGAGACCCTCGAGACCCTCGAGTCCAACCACAACCTTAACTTTTTAAATACCTCCAGGGATGGTGACTCAACCGCTTCCCTGGGGAGTCTGTCCCAATGCCTGATCACCCTTTCAGTGAAGACAGTTTTCCCAATATCCTTCCCAAACCGCCCCTGAGGGCATTTCCTCTTCTCCTATCGCCTGTTACTTGGGAGAAGAGACCGACCCCCACCTCGCTACAACCTTCTTTCAGGTAGTTGTAGAGAGTGATGAGGTCTCCCCTCAGCCTCCTTTTCTCCAGGTAAAAGAGCCCCGGCTCCCTCAGCCGCTCCTCATGAGACTTGTCCTCTAGACCCTTCACCAGCATTGTTGCCCATCTCTGAAAACGCTTCAGCACCTCAATGTCCCTCCTGTGTGAGGGGCCCCAAACTGAACACACTACTCAAGATGCAGCCTCACCAGTGCCACGTACAGCGGGACAATCGCTTCCGTAGCCCTGCTGGCCACACTAGTTCTAATACAAGCCAGGATGCTCTTGGCCGCCTCAGCCACCTGGGCACACGGCTGGCTCATGTTCTGCCAGCTGTTGACCAATACCCCCGGGTCCTCTTCCGCCAGGCGGCTTTCCAGCCACTCTTCCTCAAGCCTGTAGCCTTGCACGGGTTGTTGAGACCCACGTGCGGGATGTGGCACTTGGCCTTGTTGAACCTCACACCGTTGGCCTCAGCCCATCGATCCAGCCGGTCCAGATCCCTCTGTAGAGCCTTCCTACCCTCAAGCAGATCAACGCTCCCGCCCAACTTGGCGTCACCTGCAAACTTGCTGAGGGTGCACTCCATCCCCTCGTCCAGGTCGTTGATAAAGATATTGAAGAGAACAGGCCCCAGTACTGAGCCCTGGGGAACACCACTTGTGACCGGCCACCAAATGAATCAGGACCGCAGGGCCAACTGCACCAGCTCTTCACAGAATCACACAATGGTAGGGATTGGAAGGGGCCTTCGGAGGTCATCCAGTCGAACCCCCCACCCTGCCAAAGCAGGTTCACCTAGAACACATTTGACAGGAATGCATCCAAGCGGGTTTGAACATCTCCAGAGAAGGAGACTGCCCAACCTCGCCGGGCAGCCTGTTCCAGCGTTCTGTCACCCTCAAAGTAAAGATGTCTTTCCTCACATTGAGACAGAATGTCCTGTGTTCCCCTTTGTGCCTCTTGCCCCTTGTCCTGTCACTGGGCACCACTGAAAAGAGTCTGGCCCCATTCTCTTGACACCCGCCCTTGAGATATTGATAAGCGTTGATGAGATCCCCTCTCAGTCTTCTCCAGGCTAAACAGACCCAGGTCTCTCAGCCTTTCCTCATCAGAGAGATTCTCCAGTACCTTGATCACTTTCGTAGCCATCTGCTGGACTCTCTCCAGTAGTTGCTTGTCCTTCTTCAACTGGGGAGCCCAGAACTGGACACAGTACTGCAGATGTGGCCTCACCAGGGCACAGCGAAGGGGTATGACAACCTCCCTTGAACCACCTGGCCAAGGTCTTTTTAATGCACCCCAGGATACCATTGGTCCTCTTGGCCACAAGGGCACATTGGTGGCTCATGGGCAACATATTGTGGTTTGGGCCTGACTGGCCACTGAAACAAATGACAGATGCGCTCCCCAACCTCTCTCTTCAAGGAGAGGAGGGAGAGAAAGAGAGAGACTTGCGAGTTTAGGAGAAACCAAACTCCTTTAATGAAATGTTATTCACAACGCAAAAAGAAAATAATGGAATATATACAAAACCCTGTCAAGCTCCCAGGATGACGATCATGTCACCGGCTGGCACTGGGGAAATTCCAGACTGGACTCAGTGACGGAGAGGAACTGGATTCCGCATCTGGATTCAGGTTTGGGATCAAAGGCAGACAAACAGACAGAGTCCTCCTCGGACGCCGGCCATTGAAGAAGGGGACTCGACCCCTTTGATCCCTCAGTATGATGCTCATACTGAGCATGAGGCAGATGGGATGGAATACCTCGTTGGTCAGTTTTGGGTCACCTGTCCCGTCCGCTCCTCCCCACAGGTGTGACCCCTCTACGCTTTTCTGCTTCCGACCCTCCAACGGGGCAAATAACAAAGCTGGCTGCCCTTGGGTGTTAGAGCAATGAGTCTAACCCCGAGCCTCTCCGCATACCACCCCTGGGCATCAGCTATAAACATCAGGTCTTATCACCCTGAGAGCGACCAGTGCCTGCACGATACGCTCTTAATATCAGGAGTTAGAAGAGGCTTGACTGAAAAGTCAAGTTACTGAACAGAAAATTGGTTCTGTTTTACCTCAAACCAGGACACCACCAGGACTCCCAGGTCCCTCTCTGCAGAGCTGCTCTCCAGCAGGTCAGCCCCTAACCTCTACCGGCGCACGGGGTTATTCCTCCCGAGGTGCAGGACCCTACACTTGCCCTCGTTGAACTTCATTAGGTTCCTCTCCGCCCACCTCTCCAGCCTGGACAGGTCTCACTGAATGGCGGCACAGCCTTCTGGTGTGTCAGCCACTCCTCCGTGCGTTGTGTCATCAGCATACCCTGTCCCCTCACCCAGGTGGCTGATGAAAATATTGAAGACGACTAGAACCAGTAACGACCCCGGAGGAACCCCGCTAGTGACAGGCCCCCTACCAGACCCTGCGCTGCTGATCACAGCCCTCTGAGCTCTGCCACTCTGCCAGTTCTCAATGCGCCTCACTGTCCATTCATCTAACCCACACTTCCTAAGCTTACCTATGAGGATGCTATGGGAGACCGCGTCAAAAGCCTTGCTCAAGGCGAGGTAGCCAACGCCCACTGCTCTGCCCTCATCTACGCAGCCAGTCATGCCATCGTAGAATGGTTCCCCCTTGGTGAATCCATGTTTACCACTCCCAATAACCTCCTTTTCCTCCACATGCCTACAGATGACATCCAGAACGAGCTGTTCCGTCGCCTTGTCAGGGATGGAGGTGAGGCCGACTGGCCTGTAGTTTCCAGGGTCCTCTTTCTTGCCCTTTTTCAAGACTGGCGGGACACTGGCTTTCCTCCAGTCCTCAGGCACCTCTCCTCTTCTCCTTGACCTTTCAAAGATGATGGAGAGCAGCTTTGCAATAACATCTGCCACCTCCCTCAGCGCTTGTGGGTGCATCCCATCAGGGCCCATGGATTTGTGGGTGTCGAGTGTGCCTAAATGATCTCTGACCCAATCCTCCTCGGCCAAGGGAAAGCCTTCCTTTGTCCAGACTATCCCTCTAACCTCCAGGGTCTGGGATTCACGAGGGCCGGCCTCAACAGTAAAGACTGACGCCAAGACAGCATTCAGGAACGCCTCTTCTGCCAAATGCTGCCTGACTCTGTGGCAGCTGAGCCGTCAGCACCCTGTGCCCATGTCGCCCAACAAAGTGATGCACAGACACGGAGAGTCGCAGCATCTGTATGTTAAACAAGTGATTTATTGGTATCTTTGTACAGGGTAAAACTCCCCGAGGGAACGGGGTCAGGAAGAGGGAGGGTGGGAGCTGTCCGGGGGGTAACGGGAGTCTCTGCTGCTGGTACGGGTGGCCTCTGCCTGGTCGGTGCTCAGGAAGGTGTAGGAGTCACCTTGCTTCACGCCAAACGTCATCTCAATCAGGATGGTACTACCGGAAGCGTGCGTCAGCCGGAGCCTGCAGGAGTTCCTGGGCGGCAGCACTGTTAGATGGCAGAATTTCGACTGAGGCAACACCTCCCAGGCTCCTTTTACCACTGCCTGGAACCAGCGGGTGGTTTTGTTGATGTCAAGGTAGGGTCCGGTGCAGAGGGTGTGTAGGAGGCTGGGACCCTGGTTTTTCCTCAGCTCCCTCTGGGGGTGGTGGAGGAAACACAGCATGTCCTCCTCCAGCGGCTCCTTCATGCAAGTGCACTGCAGCTCGACACGGAGGCTGGAGTTCCTTGCCGGCATGTCCTTGGTGGCGGTGCCCAGCTCCACGTGGAAGCTGTGCCCACGGGGAGGCTTCAGGGGCACGAGCAGGCGGTAGATGGCATCCTCCTCCTTACCGGGACCCTGACATCCTAAGGCACTGCCCACCCCGATGACTGGCTTCAGTCGTGGCATGAAACTATTCCTGGACAGTTTTCCGCAGACACGGAGAAGTTCATCCATCAGTTCCTCCACCATGGTGAAGGATTCGGACAGGTCCAGGACGCGCTTGGCCGAAATAGTGTGGACATGCAGTGCAACCCGGGGTTTTTCCTCTTGCCGCTTCTTGCCCTGCTTGCTGCTGCTGGCTGGCCGGCGGCTCCTTTTCCTGACCCACCAGCAGAGCCCAAAGAGCAGCAGCAGGAGTGCAGCGACCGCCCAGACCTGCCAGCGCTGCAAGGCAGCAAAGAGCGGGGCTCCCCAGGCAGAGTCGCTCTGCTCCACCTCCTGCAGCAGACGACTCATCTGCTGGCTGAGGAACTCCGCACGCTGCAGCATGCGCTGGCGCGTCTCCTCGTCCAGCTCACCACTGAGGGTCTGCCGGCGCTGGAGGATGCTCTGCAGAGCCAGGGCGAGCAACACTCTGAGAGCCATGTTCTGCAGGAGGAGGGAGAGAAGGGGGTCAGTGCTGGCAGCGGGGGCAGCGGGGCCGCGAGCCGCAGGGAGCTGGGGGCAGGTAGGAGAGGGGCCGAGGCAGCGGGGAGGCAGCAAGGCCTGCGCCCAGGCCCGGTGGCGGCGACGCACCGTGCCCGGCCCAAGGCGCTGCCGCGAGCGGCGGGGCCCTCGATGCCCAGTGAGAACCCACCCCCCGGGGCCGCGCGTTTCCGCCCCAGCCCTCGTCCAGCCCAGCCTCCCCCCACCTGCGCACTCACCGCTAGCCCAAGCCGTAGTGGGGCAGCACTGCCTGCTGGCCCCCTTTAGAGCCGCCCCCATTGTGATGCGTCGCCGGTGATGCCACAGGCGCCGGAGCGCATCACAGGCAAGCCTGGCGGCAGGCCCCAGCCTGGCCCAGCGACCCTCGGCTGCCCTGGGGTCCTGGTTCAGGCCGGGCTGGAGTTCATTTTCTTCACGGGAGCTGCCGTCGTGCTGTGTTGTGCGTCGGCTCTCGTCTGCCTGCCAGCGGCGATCTCGTAATCACAGAATATCCCGGGTGGGAAGGGACTCACGAGGATCATGGAGTCCAGCCCCTGACTGCACACCGGGCAACCTTCAATTAAGTCATAGAATCACAAGATCATTCAGTTCGGTAAAGACCCTTGAGACCCTCGAGACCCTCGAGTCCAACCACAACCTTAACTTTTTAAATACCTCCAGGGATGGTGACTCAACCGCTTCCCTGGGGAGTCTGTCCCAATGCCTGATCACCCTTTCAGTGAAGACAGTTTTCCCAATATCCTTCCCAAACCGCCCCTGAGGGCATTTCCTCTTCTCCTATCGCCTGTTACTTGGGAGAAGAGACCGACCCCCACCTCGCTACAACCTTCTTTCAGGTAGTTGTAGAGAGTGATGAGGTCTCCCCTCAGCCTCCTTTTCTCCAGGTAAAAGAGCCCCGGCTCCCTCAGCCGCTCCTCATGAGACTTGTCCTCTAGACCCTTCACCAGCATTGTTGCCCATCTCTGAAAACGCTTCAGCACCTCAATGTCCCTCCTGTGTGAGGGGCCCCAAACTGAACACACTACTCAAGATGCAGCCTCACCAGTGCCACGTACAGCGGGACAATCGCTTCCGTAGCCCTGCTGGCCACACTAGTTCTAATACAAGCCAGGATGCTCTTGGCCGCCTCAGCCACCTGGGCACACGGCTGGCTCATGTTCTGCCAGCTGTTGACCAATACCCCCGGGTCCTCTTCCGCCAGGCGGCTTTCCAGCCACTCTTCCTCAAGCCTGTAGCCTTGCACGGGTTGTTGAGACCCACGTGCGGGATGTGGCACTTGGCCTTGTTGAACCTCACACCGTTGGCCTCAGCCCATCGATCCAGCCGGTCCAGATCCCTCTGTAGAGCCTTCCTACCCTCAAGCAGATCAACGCTCCCGCCCAACTTGGCGTCACCTGCAAACTTGCTGAGGGTGCACTCCATCCCCTCGTCCAGGTCGTTGATAAAGATATTGAAGAGAACAGGCCCCAGTACTGAGCCCTGGGGAACACCACTTGTGACCGGCCACCAAATGAATCAGGACCGCAGGGCCAACTGCACCAGCTCTTCACAGAATCACACAATGGTAGGGATTGGAAGGGGCCTTCGGAGGTCATCCAGTCGAACCCCCCACCCTGCCAAAGCAGGTTCACCTAGAACACATTTGACAGGAATGCATCCAAGCGGGTTTGAACATCTCCAGAGAAGGAGACTGCCCAACCTCGCCGGGCAGCCTGTTCCAGCGTTCTGTCACCCTCAAAGTAAAGATGTCTTTCCTCACATTGAGACAGAATGTCCTGTGTTCCCCTTTGTGCCTCTTGCCCCTTGTCCTGTCACTGGGCACCACTGAAAAGAGTCTGGCCCCATTCTCTTGACACCCGCCCTTGAGATATTGATAAGCGTTGATGAGATCCCCTCTCAGTCTTCTCCAGGCTAAACAGACCCAGGTCTCTCAGCCTTTCCTCATCAGAGAGATTCTCCAGTACCTTGATCACTTTCGTAGCCATCTGCTGGACTCTCTCCAGTAGTTGCTTGTCCTTCTTCAACTGGGGAGCCCAGAACTGGACACAGTACTGCAGATGTGGCCTCACCAGGGCACAGCGAAGGGGTATGACAACCTCCCTTGAACCACCTGGCCAAGGTCTTTTTAATGCACCCCAGGATACCATTGGTCCTCTTGGCCACAAGGGCACATTGGTGGCTCATGGGCAACATATTGTGGTTTGGGCCTGACTGGCCACTGAAACAAATGACAGATGCGCTCCCCAACCTCTCTCTTCAAGGAGAGGAGGGAGAGAAAGAGAGAGACTTGCGAGTTTAGGAGAAACCAAACTCCTTTAATGAAATGTTATTCACAACGCAAAAAGAAAATAATGGAATATATACAAAACCCTGTCAAGCTCCCAGGATGACGATCATGTCACCGGCTGGCACTGGGGAAATTCCAGACTGGACTCAGTGACGGAGAGGAACTGGATTCCGCATCTGGATTCAGGTTTGGGATCAAAGGCAGACAAACAGACAGAGTCCTCCTCGGACGCCGGCCATTGAAGAAGGGGACTCGACCCCTTTGATCCCTCAGTATGATGCTCATACTGAGCATGAGGCAGATGGGATGGAATACCTCGTTGGTCAGTTTTGGGTCACCTGTCCCGTCCGCTCCTCCCCACAGGTGTGACCCCTCTACGCTTTTCTGCTTCCGACCCTCCAACGGGGCAAATAACAAAGCTGGCTGCCCTTGGGTGTTAGAGCAATGAGTCTAACCCCGAGCCTCTCCGCATACCACCCCTGGGCATCAGCTATAAACATCAGGTCTTATCACCCTGAGAGCGACCAGTGCCTGCACGATACGCTCTTAATATCAGGAGTTAGAAGAGGCTTGACTGAAAAGTCAAGTTACTGAACAGAAAATTGGTTCTGTTTTACCTCAAACCAGGACACCACCAGGACTCCCAGGTCCCTCTCTGCAGAGCTGCTCTCCAGCAGGTCAGCCCCTAACCTCTACCGGCGCACGGGGTTATTCCTCCCGAGGTGCAGGACCCTACACTTGCCCTCGTTGAACTTCATTAGGTTCCTCTCCGCCCACCTCTCCAGCCTGGACAGGTCTCACTGAATGGCGGCACAGCCTTCTGGTGTGTCAGCCACTCCTCCGTGCGTTGTGTCATCAGCATACCCTGTCCCCTCACCCAGGTGGCTGATGAAAATATTGAAGACGACTAGAACCAGTAACGACCCCGGAGGAACCCCGCTAGTGACAGGCCCCCTACCAGACCCTGCGCTGCTGATCACAGCCCTCTGAGCTCTGCCACTCTGCCAGTTCTCAATGCGCCTCACTGTCCATTCATCTAACCCACACTTCCTAAGCTTACCTATGAGGATGCTATGGGAGACCGCGTCAAAAGCCTTGCTCAAGGCGAGGTAGCCAACGCCCACTGCTCTGCCCTCATCTACGCAGCCAGTCATGCCATCGTAGAATGGTTCCCCCTTGGTGAATCCATGTTTACCACTCCCAATAACCTCCTTTTCCTCCACATGCCTACAGATGACATCCAGAACGAGCTGTTCCGTCGCCTTGTCAGGGATGGAGGTGAGGCCGACTGGCCTGTAGTTTCCAGGGTCCTCTTTCTTGCCCTTTTTCAAGACTGGCGGGACACTGGCTTTCCTCCAGTCCTCAGGCACCTCTCCTCTTCTCCTTGACCTTTCAAAGATGATGGAGAGCAGCTTTGCAATAACATCTGCCACCTCCCTCAGCGCTTGTGGGTGCATCCCATCAGGGCCCATGGATTTGTGGGTGTCGAGTGTGCCTAAATGATCTCTGACCCAATCCTCCTCGGCCAAGGGAAAGCCTTCCTTTGTCCAGACTATCCCTCTAACCTCCAGGGTCTGGGATTCACGAGGGCCGGCCTCAACAGTAAAGACTGACGCCAAGACAGCATTCAGGAACGCCTCTTCTGCCAAATGCTGCCTGACTCTGTGGCAGCTGAGCCGTCAGCACCCTGTGCCCATGTCGCCCAACAAAGTGATGCACAGACACGGAGAGTCGCAGCATCTGTATGTTAAACAAGTGATTTATTGGTATCTTTGTACAGGGTAAAACTCCCCGAGGGAACGGGGTCAGGAAGAGGGAGGGTGGGAGCTGTCCGGGGGGTAACGGGAGTCTCTGCTGCTGGTACGGGTGGCCTCTGCCTGGTCGGTGCTCAGGAAGGTGTAGGAGTCACCTTGCTTCACGCCAAACGTCATCTCAATCAGGATGGTACTACCGGAAGCGTGCGTCAGCCGGAGCCTGCAGGAGTTCCTGGGCGGCAGCACTGTTAGATGGCAGAATTTCGACTGAGGCAACACCTCCCAGGCTCCTTTTACCACTGCCTGGAACCAGCGGGTGGTTTTGTTGATGTCAAGGTAGGGTCCGGTGCAGAGGGTGTGTAGGAGGCTGGGACCCTGGTTTTTCCTCAGCTCCCTCTGGGGGTGGTGGAGGAAACACAGCATGTCCTCCTCCAGCGGCTCCTTCATGCAAGTGCACTGCAGCTCGACACGGAGGCTGGAGTTCCTTGCCGGCATGTCCTTGGTGGCGGTGCCCAGCTCCACGTGGAAGCTGTGCCCACGGGGAGGCTTCAGGGGCACGAGCAGGCGGTAGATGGCATCCTCCTCCTTACCGGGACCCTGACATCCTAAGGCACTGCCCACCCCGATGACTGGCTTCAGTCGTGGCATGAAACTATTCCTGGACAGTTTTCCGCAGACACGGAGAAGTTCATCCATCAGTTCCTCCACCATGGTGAAGGATTCGGACAGGTCCAGGACGCGCTTGGCCGAAATAGTGTGGACATGCAGTGCAACCCGGGGTTTTTCCTCTTGCCGCTTCTTGCCCTGCTTGCTGCTGCTGGCTGGCCGGCGGCTCCTTTTCCTGACCCACCAGCAGAGCCCAAAGAGCAGCAGCAGGAGTGCAGCGACCGCCCAGACCTGCCAGCGCTGCAAGGCAGCAAAGAGCGGGGCTCCCCAGGCAGAGTCGCTCTGCTCCACCTCCTGCAGCAGACGACTCATCTGCTGGCTGAGGAACTCCGCACGCTGCAGCATGCGCTGGCGCGTCTCCTCGTCCAGCTCACCACTGAGGGTCTGCCGGCGCTGGAGGATGCTCTGCAGAGCCAGGGCGAGCAACACTCTGAGAGCCATGTTCTGCAGGAGGAGGGAGAGAAGGGGGTCAGTGCTGGCAGCGGGGGCAGCGGGGCCGCGAGCCGCAGGGAGCTGGGGGCAGGTAGGAGAGGGGCCGAGGCAGCGGGGAGGCAGCAAGGCCTGCGCCCAGGCCCGGTGGCGGCGACGCACCGTGCCCGGCCCAAGGCGCTGCCGCGAGCGGCGGGGCCCTCGATGCCCAGTGAGAACCCACCCCCCGGGGCCGCGCGTTTCCGCCCCAGCCCTCGTCCAGCCCAGCCTCCCCCCACCTGCGCACTCACCGCTAGCCCAAGCCGTAGTGGGGCAGCACTGCCTGCTGGCCCCCTTTAGAGCCGCCCCCATTGTGATGCGTCGCCGGTGATGCCACAGGCGCCGGAGCGCATCACAGGCAAGCCTGGCGGCAGGCCCCAGCCTGGCCCAGCGACCCTCGGCTGCCCTGGGGTCCTGGTTCAGGCCGGGCTGGAGTTCATTTTCTTCACGGGAGCTGCCGTCGTGCTGTGTTGTGCGTCGGCTCTCGTCTGCCTGCCAGCGGCGATCTCGTAATCACAGAATATCCCGGGTGGGAAGGGACTCACGAGGATCATGGAGTCCAGCCCCTGACTGCACACCGGGCAACCTTCAATTAAGTCATAGAATCACAAGATCATTCAGTTCGGTAAAGACCCTTGAGACCCTCGAGACCCTCGAGTCCAACCACAACCTTAACTTTTTAAATACCTCCAGGGATGGTGACTCAACCGCTTCCCTGGGGAGTCTGTCCCAATGCCTGATCACCCTTTCAGTGAAGACAGTTTTCCCAATATCCTTCCCAAACCGCCCCTGAGGGCATTTCCTCTTCTCCTATCGCCTGTTACTTGGGAGAAGAGACCGACCCCCACCTCGCTACAACCTTCTTTCAGGTAGTTGTAGAGAGTGATGAGGTCTCCCCTCAGCCTCCTTTTCTCCAGGTAAAAGAGCCCCGGCTCCCTCAGCCGCTCCTCATGAGACTTGTCCTCTAGACCCTTCACCAGCATTGTTGCCCATCTCTGAAAACGCTTCAGCACCTCAATGTCCCTCCTGTGTGAGGGGCCCCAAACTGAACACACTACTCAAGATGCAGCCTCACCAGTGCCACGTACAGCGGGACAATCGCTTCCGTAGCCCTGCTGGCCACACTAGTTCTAATACAAGCCAGGATGCTCTTGGCCGCCTCAGCCACCTGGGCACACGGCTGGCTCATGTTCTGCCAGCTGTTGACCAATACCCCCGGGTCCTCTTCCGCCAGGCGGCTTTCCAGCCACTCTTCCTCAAGCCTGTAGCCTTGCACGGGTTGTTGAGACCCACGTGCGGGATGTGGCACTTGGCCTTGTTGAACCTCACACCGTTGGCCTCAGCCCATCGATCCAGCCGGTCCAGATCCCTCTGTAGAGCCTTCCTACCCTCAAGCAGATCAACGCTCCCGCCCAACTTGGCGTCACCTGCAAACTTGCTGAGGGTGCACTCCATCCCCTCGTCCAGGTCGTTGATAAAGATATTGAAGAGAACAGGCCCCAGTACTGAGCCCTGGGGAACACCACTTGTGACCGGCCACCAAATGAATCAGGACCGCAGGGCCAACTGCACCAGCTCTTCACAGAATCACACAATGGTAGGGATTGGAAGGGGCCTTCGGAGGTCATCCAGTCGAACCCCCCACCCTGCCAAAGCAGGTTCACCTAGAACACATTTGACAGGAATGCATCCAAGCGGGTTTGAACATCTCCAGAGAAGGAGACTGCCCAACCTCGCCGGGCAGCCTGTTCCAGCGTTCTGTCACCCTCAAAGTAAAGATGTCTTTCCTCACATTGAGACAGAATGTCCTGTGTTCCCCTTTGTGCCTCTTGCCCCTTGTCCTGTCACTGGGCACCACTGAAAAGAGTCTGGCCCCATTCTCTTGACACCCGCCCTTGAGATATTGATAAGCGTTGATGAGATCCCCTCTCAGTCTTCTCCAGGCTAAACAGACCCAGGTCTCTCAGCCTTTCCTCATCAGAGAGATTCTCCAGTACCTTGATCACTTTCGTAGCCATCTGCTGGACTCTCTCCAGTAGTTGCTTGTCCTTCTTCAACTGGGGAGCCCAGAACTGGACACAGTACTGCAGATGTGGCCTCACCAGGGCACAGCGAAGGGGTATGACAACCTCCCTTGAACCACCTGGCCAAGGTCTTTTTAATGCACCCCAGGATACCATTGGTCCTCTTGGCCACAAGGGCACATTGGTGGCTCATGGGCAACATATTGTGGTTTGGGCCTGACTGGCCACTGAAACAAATGACAGATGCGCTCCCCAACCTCTCTCTTCAAGGAGAGGAGGGAGAGAAAGAGAGAGACTTGCGAGTTTAGGAGAAACCAAACTCCTTTAATGAAATGTTATTCACAACGCAAAAAGAAAATAATGGAATATATACAAAACCCTGTCAAGCTCCCAGGATGACGATCATGTCACCGGCTGGCACTGGGGAAATTCCAGACTGGACTCAGTGACGGAGAGGAACTGGATTCCGCATCTGGATTCAGGTTTGGGATCAAAGGCAGACAAACAGACAGAGTCCTCCTCGGACGCCGGCCATTGAAGAAGGGGACTCGACCCCTTTGATCCCTCAGTATGATGCTCATACTGAGCATGAGGCAGATGGGATGGAATACCTCGTTGGTCAGTTTTGGGTCACCTGTCCCGTCCGCTCCTCCCCACAGGTGTGACCCCTCTACGCTTTTCTGCTTCCGACCCTCCAACGGGGCAAATAACAAAGCTGGCTGCCCTTGGGTGTTAGAGCAATGAGTCTAACCCCGAGCCTCTCCGCATACCACCCCTGGGCATCAGCTATAAACATCAGGTCTTATCACCCTGAGAGCGACCAGTGCCTGCACGATACGCTCTTAATATCAGGAGTTAGAAGAGGCTTGACTGAAAAGTCAAGTTACTGAACAGAAAATTGGTTCTGTTTTACCTCAAACCAGGACACCACCAGGACTCCCAGGTCCCTCTCTGCAGAGCTGCTCTCCAGCAGGTCAGCCCCTAACCTCTACCGGCGCACGGGGTTATTCCTCCCGAGGTGCAGGACCCTACACTTGCCCTCGTTGAACTTCATTAGGTTCCTCTCCGCCCACCTCTCCAGCCTGGACAGGTCTCACTGAATGGCGGCACAGCCTTCTGGTGTGTCAGCCACTCCTCCGTGCGTTGTGTCATCAGCATACCCTGTCCCCTCACCCAGGTGGCTGATGAAAATATTGAAGACGACTAGAACCAGTAACGACCCCGGAGGAACCCCGCTAGTGACAGGCCCCCTACCAGACCCTGCGCTGCTGATCACAGCCCTCTGAGCTCTGCCACTCTGCCAGTTCTCAATGCGCCTCACTGTCCATTCATCTAACCCACACTTCCTAAGCTTACCTATGAGGATGCTATGGGAGACCGCGTCAAAAGCCTTGCTCAAGGCGAGGTAGCCAACGCCCACTGCTCTGCCCTCATCTACGCAGCCAGTCATGCCATCGTAGAATGGTTCCCCCTTGGTGAATCCATGTTTACCACTCCCAATAACCTCCTTTTCCTCCACATGCCTACAGATGACATCCAGAACGAGCTGTTCCGTCGCCTTGTCAGGGATGGAGGTGAGGCCGACTGGCCTGTAGTTTCCAGGGTCCTCTTTCTTGCCCTTTTTCAAGACTGGCGGGACACTGGCTTTCCTCCAGTCCTCAGGCACCTCTCCTCTTCTCCTTGACCTTTCAAAGATGATGGAGAGCAGCTTTGCAATAACATCTGCCACCTGCCTCAGCGCTTGTGGGTGCATCCCATCAGGGCCCATGGATTTGTGGGTGTCGAGTGTGCCTAAATGATCTCTGACCCAATCCTCCTCGGCCAAGGGAAAGCCTTCCTTTGTCCAGACTATCCCTCTAACCTCCAGGGTCTGGGATTCACGAGGGCCGGCCTCAACAGTAAAGACTGACGCCAAGGCAGCATTCAGGAGCGCCTCTTCTGCCAAATGCTGCCTGACTCTGTGGCAGCTGAGCCGTCAGCACCCTGTGCCCATGTCGCCCAACAAAGTGATGCACAGACACGGAGAGTCGCAGCATCTGTATGTTAAACAAGTGATTTATTGGTATCTTTGTACAGGGTAAAACTCCCCGAGGGAACGGGGTCAGGAAGAGGGAGGGCGGGAGCTGTCCGGGGGGTAACGGGAGTCTCTGCTGCTGGTACGGGTGGCCTCTGCCTGGTCGGTGCTCAGGAAGGTGTAGGAGTCACCTTGCTTCACGCCAAACGTCATCTCAATCAGGATGGTACTACCGGAAGCGTGCGTCAGCCGGAGCCTGCAGGAGTTCCTGGGCGGCAGCACTGTTAGATGGCAGAATTTCGACTGAGGCAACACCTCCCAGGCTCCTTTTACCACTGCCTGGAACCAGCGGGTGGTTTTGTTGATGTCAAGGTAGGGTCCGGTGCAGAGGGTGTGTAGGAGGCTGGGACCCTGGTTTTTCCTCAGCTCCCTCTGGGGGTGGTGGAGGAAACACAGCATGTCCTCCTCCAGCGGCTCCTTCATGCAAGTGCACTGCAGCTCGACACGGAGGCTGGAGTTCCTTGCCGGCATGTCCTTGGTGGCGGTGCCCAGCTCCACGTGGAAGCTGTGCCCACGGGGAGGCTTCAGGGGCACGAGCAGGCGGTAGATGGCATCCTCCTCCTTACCGGGACCCTGACATCCTAAGGCACTGCCCACCCCGATGACTGGCTTCAGTCGTGGCATGAAACTATTCCTGGACAGTTTTCCGCAGACACGGAGAAGTTCATCCATCAGCTCCTCCACCATGGTGAAGGATTCGGACAGGTCCAGGACGCGCTTGGCCGAAATAGTGTGGACATGCAGTGCAACCCGGGGTTTTTCCTCTTGCCGCTTCTTGCCCTGCTTGCTGCTGCTGGCTGGCCGGCGGCTCCTTTTCCTGACCCACCAGCAGAGCCCAAAGAGCAGCAGCAGGAGTGCAGCGACCGCCCAGACCTGCCAGCGCTGCAAGGCAGCAAAGAGCGGGGCTCCCCAGGCAGAGTCGCTCTGCTCCACCTCCTGCAGCAGACGACTCATCTGCTGGCTGAGGAACTCCGCACGCTGCAGCATGCGCTGGCGCGTCTCCTCGTCCAGCTCACCACTGAGGGTCTGCCGGCGCTGGAGGATGCTCTGCAGAGCCAGGGCGAGCAACACTCTGAGAGCCATGTTCTGCAGGAGGAGGGAGAGAAGGGGGTCAGTGCTGGCAGCGGGGGCAGCGGGGCCGCGAGCCGCAGGGAGCTGGGGGCAGGTAGGAGAGGGGCCGAGGCAGCGGGGAGGCAGCAAGGCCTGCGCCCAGGCCCGGTGGCGGCGACGCACCGTGCCCGGCCCAAGGCGCTGCCGCGAGCGGCGGGGCCCTCGATGCCCAGTGAGAACCCACCCCCCGGGGCCGCGCGTTTCCGCCCCAGCCCTCGTCCAGCCCAGCCTCCCCCCGCCTGCGCACTCACCGCTATCCCACGCCGTAGTGGGGCAGCGCTGCCTGCTGCCGCCCTTTGGAGCCGTCCCCATTGTGATGCGTCGCCGGTGATGCCACAGGCGCCGGAGCGCATCACAGGCATGCCTGGCGGCAGGCCCCAGCCTGGCCCAGCGACCCTCGGCTGCCCTGGGGTCCTGGTTCAGGCCGGGCTGGAGTTCATTTTCTTCACGGGAGCTGCCGTCGTGCTGTGTTGTGCGTCGGCTCTCGTCTGCCTGCCAGCGGCGATCTCGTAATCACAGAATATCCCGGGTGGGAAGGGACTCACGAGGATCATGGAGTCCAGCCCCTGACTGCACACCGGGCAACCTTCAATTAAGTCACAGAATCACAAGATCATTCAGTTCGGTAAAGACCCTTGAGACCCTCGAGACCCTCGAGTCCAACCACAACCTTAACTTTTTAAATACCTCCAGGGATGGTGACTCAACCGCTTCCCTGGGGAGTCTGTCCCAATGCCTGATCACCCTTTCAGTGAAGACAGTTTTCCCAATATCCTTCCCAAACCGCCCCTGAGGGCATTTCCTCTTCTCCTATCGCCTGTTACTTGGGAGAAGAGACCGACCCCCACCTCGCTACAACCTTCTTT
This sequence comes from Vanellus vanellus, assembly GCF_965231255.1. Lineage (NCBI taxonomy): Eukaryota > Metazoa > Chordata > Aves > Charadriiformes > Charadriidae > Vanellus > Vanellus vanellus. Next base: position 13,780 of record NW_028126983.1, on the reverse strand, counting down.
CAGGTAGTTGTAGAGAGTGATGAGGTCTCCCCTCAGCCTCCTTTTCTCCAGGTAAAAGAGCCCCGGCTCCCTCAGCCGCTCCTCATGAGACTTGTCCTCTAGACCCTTCACCAGCATTGTTGCCCATCTCTGAAAACGCTTCAGCACCTCAATGTCCCTCCTGTGTGAGGGGCCCCAAACTGAACACACTACTCAAGATGCAGCCTCACCAGTGCCACGTACAGCGGGACAATCGCTTCCGTAGCCCTGCTGGCCACACTAGTTCTAATACAAGCCAGGATGCTCTTGGCCGCCTCAGCCACCTGGGCACACGGCTGGCTCATGTTCCGCCAGCTGTTGACCAATACCCCCGGGTCCTCTTCCGCCAGGCGGCTTTCCAGCCACTCTTCCTCAAGCCTGTAGCCTTGCACGGGTTGTTGAGACCCACGTGCGGGATGTGGCACTTGGCCTTGTTGAACCTCACACCGTTGGCCTCAGCCCATCGATCCAGCCGGTCCAGATCCCTCTGTAGAGCCTTCCTACCCTCAAGCAGATCAACGCTCCCGCCCAACTTGGCGTCACCTGCAAACTTGCTGAGGGTGCACTCCATCCCCTCGTCCAGGTCGTTGATAAAGATATTGAAGAGAACAGGCCCCAGTACTGAGCCCTGGGGAACACCACTTGTGACCGGCCACCAAATGAATCAGGACCGCAGGGCCAACTGCACCAGCTCTTCACAGAATCACACAATGGTAGGGATTGGAAGGGGCCTTCGGAGGTCATCCAGTCGAACCCCCCACCCTGCCAAAGCAGGTGCACCTAGAACACATTTGACAGGAATGCATCCAAGCGGGTTTGAACATCTCCAGAGAAGGAGACTGCCCAACCTCGCCGGGCAGCCTGTTCCAGCGTTCTGTCACCCTCAAAGTAAAGATGTCTTTCCTCACATTGAGACAGAATGTCCTGTGTTCCCCTTTGTGCCTCTTGCCCCTTGTCCTGTCACTGGGCACCACTGAAAAGAGTCTGGCCCCATTCTCTTGACACCCGCCCTTGAGATATTGATAAGCGTTGATGAGATCCCCTCTCAGTCTTCTCCAGGCTAAACAGACCCAGGTCTCTCAGCCTTTCCTCATCAGAGAGATTCTCCAGTACCTTGATCACTTTCGTAGCCATCTGCTGGACTCTCTCCAGTAGTTGCTTGTCCTTCTTGAACTGGGGAGCCCAGAACTGGACACAGTACTGCAGATGTGGCCTCACCAGGGCACAGCAGAGGGGGATGACAACCTTCCTTGAACCCCCTGGCCAAGGTCTTTTTAATGCACCCCAGGATACCATTGGCCCTCTTGGCCACAAGGGCACATTGGTGGCTCATGGGCAACATATTGTGGTTTGGGCCTGACTGGCCACTGAAACAAATGACAGATGCTCTCCCCAACCTCTCTCTTCAAGGAGAGGAGGGAGAGAAAGAGAGAGACTTGCGAGTTTAGGAGAAACCAAACTCCTTTAATGAAATGTTATTCACAACGCAAAAAGAAAATAATGGAATATATACAAAACCCTGTCAAGCTCCCAGGATGACGATCATGTCACCGGCTGGCACTGGGGAAATTCCAGGCTGGACTCAGTGACGGAGAGGAACTGGATTCCGCATCTGGATTCAGGTTTGGGATCAAAGGCAGACAAACAGACAGAGTCCTCCTCGGACGCCGGCCATTGAAGAAGGGGACTCGACCCCTTTGATCCCTCAGTATGATGCTCATACTGAGCATGAGGCAGATGGGATGGAATACCTCGTTGGTCAGTTTTGGGTCACCTGTCCCGTCCGCTCCTCCCCACAGGTGTGACCCCTCTACGCTTTTCTGCTTCCGACCCTCCAACGGGGCAAATAACAAAGCTGGCTGCCCTTGGGTGTTAGAGCAATGAGTCTAACCCCGAGCCTCTCCGCATACCACCCCTGGGCATCAGCTATAAACATCAGGTCTTATCACCCTGAGAGCGACCAGTGCCTGCACGATACGCTCTTAATATCAGGAGTTAGAAGAGGCTTGACTGAAAAGTCAAGTTACTGAACAGAAAATTGGTTCTGTTTTACCTCAAACCAGGACACCACCAGGACTCCCAGGTCCCTCTCTGCAGAGCTGCTCTCCAGCAGGTCAGCCCCTAACCTCTACCGGCGCACGGGGTTATTCCTCCCGAGGTGCAGGACCCTACACTTGCCCTCGTTGAACTTCATTAGGTTCCTCTCCGCCCACCTCTCCAGCCTGGACAGGTCTCACTGAATGGCGGCACAGCCTTCTGGTGTGTCAGCCACTCCTCCGTGCGTTGTGTCATCAGCATACCCTGTCCCCTCACCCAGGTGGCTGATGAAAATATTGAAGACGACTAGAACCAGTAACGACCCCGGAGGAACCCCGCTAGTGACAGGCCCCCTACCAGACCCTGCGCTGCTGATCACAGCCCTCTGAGCTCTGCCACTCTGCCAGTTCTCAATGCGCCTCACTGTCCATTCATCTAACCCACACTTCCTAAGCTTACCTATGAGGATGCTATGGGAGACCGCGTCAAAAGCCTTGCTCAAGGCGAGGTAGCCAACGCCCACTGCTCTGCCCTCATCTACGCAGCCAGTCATGCCATCGTAGAATGGTCCCCCCTTGGTGAATCCATGTTTACCACTCCCAATAACCTCCTTTTCCTCCACATGCCTACAGATGACATCCAGAACGAGCTGTTCCGTCGCCTTGTCAGGGATGGAGGTGAGGCCGACTGGCCTGTAGTTTCCAGGGTCCTCTTTCTTGCCCTTTTTCAAGACTGGCGGGACACTGGCTTTCCTCCAGTCCTCAGGCACCTCTCCTCTTCTCCTTGACCTTTCAAAGATGATGGAGAGCAGCTTTGCAATAACATCTGCCACCTGCCTCAGCGCTTGTGGGTGCATCCCATCAGGGCCCATGGATTTGTGGGTGTCGAGTGTGCCTAAATGATCTCTGACCCAATCCTCCTCGGCCAAGGGAAAGCCTTCCTTTGTCCAGACTATCCCTCTAACCTCCAGGGTCTGGGATTCACGAGGGCCGGCCTCAACAGTAAAGACTGACGCCAAGGCAGCATTCAGGAACGCCTCTTCTGCCAAATGCTGCCTGACTCTGTGGCAGCTGAGCCGTCAGCACCCTGTGCCCATGTCGCCCAACAAAGTGATGCACAGACACGGAGAGTCGCAGCATCTGTATGTTAAACAAGTGATTTATTGGTATCTTTGTACAGGGTAAAACTCCCCGAGGGAACGGGGTCAGGAAGAGGGAGGGCGGGAGCTGTCCGGGGGGTAACGGGAGTCTCTGCTGCTGGTACGGGTGGCCTCTGCCTGGTCGGTGCTCAGGAAGGTGTAGGAGTCACCTTGCTTCACGCCAAACGTCATCTCAATCAGGATGGTACTACCGGAAGCATGCGTCAGCCGGAGCCTGCAGGAGTTCCTGGGCGGCAGCACTGTTAGATGGCAGAATTTCGACTGAGGCAACACCTCCCAGGCTCCTTTTACCACTGCCTGGAACCAGCGGGTGGTTTTGTTGATGTCAAGGTAGGGTCCGGTGCAGAGGGTGTGTAGGAGGCTGGGACCCTGGTTTTTCCTCAGCTCCTCCTGGGGGTGGTGGAGGAAACACAGCATGTCCTCCTCCAGTGGCTCCTTCATGCAAGTGCACTGCAGCTCGACACGGAGGCTGGAGTTCCTTGCCGGCATGTCCTTGGTGGCGGTGCCCAGCTCCACGTGGAAGCTGTGCCCACGGGGAGGCTTCAGGGGCACGAGCAGGCGGTAGATGGCATCCTCCTCCTTACCGGGACCCTGACATCCTAAGGCACTGCCCACCCCGATGACTGGCTTCAGTCGTGGCATGAAACTATTCCTGGACAGTTTTCCGCAGACACGGAGAAGTTCATCCATCAGCTCCTCCACCATGGTGAAGGATTCGGACAGGTCCAGGACGCGCTTGGCCGAAATAGTGTGGACATGCAGTGCAACCCGGGGTTTTTCCTCTTGCCGCTTCTTGCCCTGCTTGCTGCTGCTGGCTGGCCGGCGGCTCCTTTTCCTGACCCACCAGCAGAGCCCAAAGAGCAGCAGCAGGAGTGCAGCGACCGCCCAGACCTGCCAGCGCTGCAAGGCAGCAAAGAGCGGGGCTCCCCAGGCAGAGTCGCTCTGCTCCACCTCCTGCAGCAGACGACTCATCTGCTGGCTGAGGAACTCCGCACGCTGCAGCATGCGCTGGCGCGTCTCCTCGTCCAGCTCACCACTGAGGGTCTGCGGGCGCTGGAGGATGCTCTGCAGAGCCAGGGCGAGCAACACTCTGAGAGCCATGTTCTGCAGGAGGAGGGAGAGAAGGGGGTCAGTGCTGGCAGCGGGGGCAGCGGGGCCGCGAGCCACAGGGAGCTGGGGGCAGGTAGGAGAGGGGCCGAGGCAGCGGGGAGGCAGCAAGGCCTGCGCCCAGGCCCGGTGGCGGCGACGCACCGTGCCCGGCCCAAGGCGCTGCCGCGAGCGGCGGGGCCCTCGATGCCCAGTGAGAACCCACCCCCCGGGGCCGCGCGTTTCCGCCCCAGCCCTCGTCCAGCCCAGCCTCCCCCCGCCTGCGCACTCACCGCTAGCCCAAGCCGTAGTGGGGCAGCACTGCCTGCTGGCCCCCTTTAGAGCCGCCCCCATTGTGATGCGTCGCCGGTGATGCCACAGGCGCCGGAGCGCATCACAGGCATGCCTGGCGGCAGGCCCCAGCCTGGCCCAGCGACCCTCGGCTGCCCTGGGGTCCTGGTTCAGGCCGGGCTGGAGTTCATTTTCTTCACGGGAGCTGCCGTCGTGCTGTGTTGTGCGTCGGCTCTCGTCTGCCTGCCAGCGGCGATCTCGTAATCACAGAATATCCCGGGTGGGAAGGGACTCACGAGGATCATGGAGTCCAGCCCCTGACTGCACACCGGGCAACCTTCAATTAAGTCACAGAATCACAAGATCATTCAGTTCGGTAAAGACCCTTGAGACCCTCGAGACCCTCGAGTCCAACCACAACCTTAACTTTTTAAATACCTCCAGGGATGGTGACTCAACCGCTTCCCTGGGGAGTCTGTCCCAATGCCTGATCACCCTTTCAGTGAAGACAGTTTTCCCAATATCCTTCCCAAACCGCCCCTGAGGGCATTTCCTCTTCTCCTATCGCCTGTTACTTGGGAGAAGAGACCGACCCCCACCTCGCTACAACCTTCTTTCAGGTAGTTGTAGAGAGTGATGAGGTCTCCCCTCAGCCTCCTTTTCTCCAGGTAAAAGAGCCCCGGCTCCCTCAGCCGCTCCTCATGAGACTTGTCCTCTAGACCCTTCACCAGCACTGTTGCCCATCTCTGAAAACGCTTCAGCACCTCAATGTCCCTCCTGTGTGAGGGGCCCCAAACTGAACACACTACTCAAGATGCAGCCTCACCAGTGCCACGTACAGCGGGACAATCGCTTCCGTAGCCCTGCTGGCCACACTAGTTCTAATACAAGCCAGGATGCTCTTGGCCGCCTCAGCCACCTGGGCACACGGCTGGCTCATGTTCCGCCAGCTGTTGACCAATACCCCCGGGTCCTCTTCCGCCAGGCGGCTTTCCAGCCACTCTTCCTCAAGCCTGTAGCCTTGCACGGGTTGTTGAGACCCACGTGCGGGATGTGGCACTTGGCCTTGTTGAACCTCACACCGTTGGCCTCAGCCCATCGATCCAGCCGGTCCAGATCCCTCTGTAGAGCCTTCCTACCCTCAAGCAGATCAACGCTCCCGCCCAACTTGGCGTCACCTGCAAACTTGCTGAGGGTGCACTCCATCCCCTCGTCCAGGTCGTTGATAAAGATATTGAAGAGAACAGGCCCCAGTACTGAGCCCTGGGGAACACCACTTGTGACCGGCCACCAAATGAATCAGGACCGCAGGGCCAACTGCACCAGCTCTTCACAGAATCACACAATGGTAGGGATTGGAAGGGGCCTTCGGAGGTCATCCAGTCGAACCCCCCACCCTGCCAAAGCAGGTGCACCTAGAACACATTTGACAGGAATGCATCCAAGCGGGTTTGAACATCTCCAGAGAAGGAGACTGCCCAACCTCGCCGGGCAGCCTGTTCCAGCGTTCTGTCACCCTCAAAGTAAAGATGTCTTTCCTCACATTGAGACAGAATGTCCTGTGTTCCCCTTTGTGCCTCTTGCCCCTTGTCCTGTCACTGGGCACCACTGAAAAGAGTCTGGCCCCATTCTCTTGACACCCGCCCTTGAGATATTGATAAGCGTTGATGAGATCCCCTCTCAGTCTTCTCCAGGCTAAACAGACCCAGGTCTCTCAGCCTTTCCTCATCAGAGAGATTCTCCAGTACCTTGATCACTTTCGTAGCCATCTGCTGGACTCTCTCCAGTAGTTGCTTGTCCTTCTTCAACTGGGGAGCCCAGAACTGGACACAGTACTGCAGATGTGGCCTCACCAGGGCACAGCGAAGGGGTATGACAACCTCCCTTGAACCACCTGGCCAAGGTCTTTTTAATGCACCCCAGGATACCATTGGTCCTCTTGGCCACAAGGGCACATTGGTGGCTCATGGGCAACATATTGTGGTTTGGGCCTGACTGGCCACTGAAACAAATGACAGATGCGCTCCCCAACCTCTCTCTTCAAGGAGAGGAGGGAGAGAAAGAGAGAGACTTGCGAGTTTAGGAGAAACCAAACTCCTTTAATGAAATGTTATTCACAACGCAAAAAGAAAATAATGGAATATATACAAAACCCTGTCAAGCTCCCAGGATGACGATCATGTCACCGGCTGGCACTGGGGAAATTCCAGACTGGACTCAGTGACGGAGAGGAACTGGATTCCGCATCTGGATTCAGGTTTGGGATCAAAGGCAGACAAACAGACAGAGTCCTCCTCGGACGCCGGCCATTGAAGAAGGGGACTCGACCCCTTTGATCCCTCAGTATGATGCTCATACTGAGCATGAGGCAGATGGGATGGAATACCTCGTTGGTCAGTTTTGGGTCACCTGTCCCGTCCGCTCCTCCCCACAGGTGTGACCCCTCTACGCTTTTCTGCTTCCGACCCTCCAACGGGGCAAATAACAAAGCTGGCTGCCCTTGGGTGTTAGAGCAATGAGTCTAACCCCGAGCCTCTCCGCATACCACCCCTGGGCATCAGCTATAAACATCAGGTCTTATCACCCTGAGAGCGACCAGTGCCTGCACGATACGCTCTTAATATCAGGAGTTAGAAGAGGCTTGACTGAAAAGTCAAGTTACTGAACAGAAAATTGGTTCTGTTTTACCTCAAACCAGGACACCACCAGGACTCCCAGGTCCCTCTCTGCAGAGCTGCTCTCCAGCAGGTCAGCCCCTAACCTCTACCGGCGCACGGGGTTATTCCTCCCGAGGTGCAGGACCCTACACTTGCCCTCGTTGAACTTCATTAGGTTCCTCTCCGCCCACCTCTCCAGCCTGGACAGGTCTCACTGAATGGCGGCACAGCCTTCTGGTGTGTCAGCCACTCCTCCGTGCGTTGTGTCATCAGCATACCCTGTCCCCTCACCCAGGTGGCTGATGAAAATATTGAAGACGACTAGAACCAGTAACGACCCCGGAGGAACCCCGCTAGTGACAGGCCCCCTACCAGACCCTGCGCTGCTGATCACAGCCCTCTGAGCTCTGCCACTCTGCCAGTTCTCAATGCGCCTCACTGTCCATTCATCTAACCCACACTTCCTAAGCTTACCTATGAGGATGCTATGGGAGACCGCGTCAAAAGCCTTGCTCAAGGCGAGGTAGCCAACGCCCACTGCTCTGCCCTCATCTACGCAGCCAGTCATGCCATCGTAGAATGGTCCCCCCTTGGTGAATCCATGTTTACCACTCCCAATAACCTCCTTTTCCTCCACATGCCTACAGATGACATCCAGAACGAGCTGTTCCGTCGCCTTGTCAGGGATGGAGGTGAGGCCGACTGGCCTGTAGTTTCCAGGGTCCTCTTTCTTGCCCTTTTTCAAGACTGGCGGGACACTGGCTTTCCTCCAGTCCTCAGGCACCTCTCCTCTTCTCCTTGACCTTTCAAAGATGATGGAGAGCAGCTTTGCAATAACATCTGCCACCTGCCTCAGCGCTTGTGGGTGCATCCCATCAGGGCCCATGGATTTGTGGGTGTCGAGTGTGCCTAAATGATCTCTGACCCAATCCTCCTCGGCCAAGGGAAAGCCTTCCTTTGTCCAGACTATCCCTCTAACCTCCAGGGTCTGGGATTCACGAGGGCCGGCCTCAACAGTAAAGACTGACGCCAAGGCAGCATTCAGGAACGCCTCTTCTGCCAAATGCTGCCTGACTCTGTGGCAGCTGAGCCGTCAGCACCCTGTGCCCATGTCGCCCAACAAAGTGATGCACAGACACGGAGAGTCGCAGCATCTGTATGTTAAACAAGTGATTTATTGGTATCTTTGTACAGGGTAAAACTCCCCGAGGGAACGGGGTCAGGAAGAGGGAGGGCGGGAGCTGTCCGGGGGGTAACGGGAGTCTCTGCTGCTGGTACGGGTGGCCTCTGCCTGGTCGGTGCTCAGGAAGGTGTAGGAGTCACCTTGCTTCACGCCAAACGTCATCTCAATCAGGATGGTACTACCGGAAGCATGCGTCAGCCGGAGCCTGCAGGAGTTCCTGGGCGGCAGCACTGTTAGATGGCAGAATTTCGACTGAGGCAACACCTCCCAGGCTCCTTTTACCACTGCCTGGAACCAGCGGGTGGTTTTGTTGATGTCAAGGTAGGGTCCGGTGCAGAGGGTGTGTAGGAGGCTGGGACCCTGGTTTTTCCTCAGCTCCTCCTGGGGGTGGTGGAGGAAACACAGCATGTCCTCCTCCAGTGGCTCCTTCATGCAAGTGCACTGCAGCTCGACACGGAGGCTGGAGTTCCTTGCCGGCATGTCCTTGGTGGCGGTGCCCAGCTCCACGTGGAAGCTGTGCCCACGGGGAGGCTTCAGGGGCACGAGCAGGCGGTAGATGGCATCCTCCTCCTTACCGGGACCCTGACATCCTAAGGCACTGCCCACCCCGATGACTGGCTTCAGTCGTGGCATGAAACTATTCCTGGACAGTTTTCCGCAGACACGGAGAAGTTCATCCATCAGCTCCTCCACCATGGTGAAGGATTCGGACAGGTCCAGGACGCGCTTGGCCGAAATAGTGTGGACATGCAGTGCAACCCGGGGTTTTTCCTCTTGCCGCTTCTTGCCCTGCTTGCTGCTGCTGGCTGGCCGGCGGCTCCTTTTCCTGACCCACCAGCAGAGCCCAAAGAGCAGCAGCAGGAGTGCAGCGACCGCCCAGACCTGCCAGCGCTGCAAGGCAGCAAAGAGCGGGGCTCCCCAGGCAGAGTCGCTCTGCTCCACCTCCTGCAGCAGACGACTCATCTGCTGGCTGAGGAACTCCGCACGCTGCAGCATGCGCTGGCGCGTCTCCTCGTCCAGCTCACCACTGAGGGTCTGCCGGCGCTGGAGGATGCTCTGCAGAGCCAGGGCGAGCAACACTCTGAGAGCCATGTTCTGCAGGAGGAGGGAGAGAAGGGGGTCAGTGCTGGCAGCGGGGGCAGCGGGGCCGCGAGCCGCAGGGAGCTGGGGGCAGGTAGGAGAGGGGCCGAGGCAGCGGGGAGGCAGCAAGGCCTGCGCCCAGGCCCGGTGGCGGCGACGCACCGTGCCCGGCCCAAGGCGCTGCCGCGAGCGGCGGGGCCCTCGATGCCCAGTGAGAACCCACCCCCCGGGGCCGCGCGTTTCCGCCCCAGCCCTCGTCCAGCCCAGCCTCCCCCCGCCTGCGCACTCACCGCTAGCCCAAGCCGTAGTGGGGCAGCACTGCCTGCTGGCCCCCTTTAGAGCCGCCCCCATTGTGATGCGTCGCCGGTGATGCCACAGGCGCCGGAGCGCATCACAGGCATGCCTGGCGGCAGGCCCCAGCCTGGCCCAGCGACCCTCGGCTGCCCTGGGGTCCTGGTTCAGGCCGGGCTGGAGTTCATTTTCTTCACGGGAGCTGCCGTCGTGCTGTGTTGTGCGTCGGCTCTCGTCTGCCTGCCAGCGGCGATCTCGTAATCACAGAATATCCCGGGTGGGAAGGGACTCACGAGGATCATGGAGTCCAGCCCCTGACTGCACACCGGGCAACCTTCAATTAAGTCACAGAATCACAAGATCATTCAGTTCGGTAAAGACCCTTGAGACCCTCGAGACCCTCGAGTCCAACCACAACCTTAACTTTTTAAATACCTCCAGGGATGGTGACTCAACCGCTTCCCTGGGGAGTCTGTCCCAATGCCTGATCACCCTTTCAGTGAAGACAGTTTTCCCAATATCCTTCCCAAACCGCCCCTGAGGGCATTTCCTCTTCTCCTATCGCCTGTTACTTGGGAGAAGAGACCGACCCCCACCTCGCTACAACCTTCTTTCAGGTAGTTGTAGAGAGTGATGAGGTCTCCCCTCAGCCTCCTTTTCTCCAGGTAAAAGAGCCCCGGCTCCCTCAGCCGCTCCTCATGAGACTTGTCCTCTAGACCCTTCACCAGCATTGTTGCCCATCTCTGAAAACGCTTCAGCACCTCAATGTCCCTCCTGTGTGAGGGGCCCCAAACTGAACACACTACTCAAGATGCAGCCTCACCAGTGCCACGTACAGCGGGACAATCGCTTCCGTAGCCCTGCTGGCCACACTAGTTCTAATACAAGCCAGGATGCTCTTGGCCGCCTCAGCCACCTGGGCACACGGCTGGCTCATGTTCCGCCAGCTGTTGACCAATACCCCCGGGTCCTCTTCCGCCAGGCGGCTTTCCAGCCACTCTTCCTCAAGCCTGTAGCCTTGCACGGGTTGTTGAGACCCACGTGCGGGATGTGGCACTTGGCCTTGTTGAACCTCACACCGTTGGCCTCAGCCCATCGATCCAGCCGGTCCAGATCCCTCTGTAGAGCCTTCCTACCCTCAAGCAGATCAACGCTCCCGCCCAACTTGGCGTCACCTGCAAACTTGCTGAGGGTGCACTCCATCCCCTCGTCCAGGTCGTTGATAAAGATATTGAAGAGAACAGGCCCCAGTACTGAGCCCTGGGGAACACCACTTGTGACCGGCCACCAAATGAATCAGGACCGCAGGGCCAACTGCACCAGCTCTTCACAGAATCACACAATGGTAGGGATTGGAAGGGGCCTTCGGAGGTCATCCAGTCGAACCCCCCACCCTGCCAAAGCAGGTGCACCTAGAACACATTTGACAGGAATGCATCCAAGCGGGTTTGAACATCTCCAGAGAAGGAGACTGCCCAACCTCGCCGGGCAGCCTGTTCCAGCGTTCTGTCACCCTCAAAGTAAAGATGTCTTTCCTCACATTGAGACAGAATGTCCTGTGTTCCCCTTTGTGCCTCTTGCCCCTTGTCCTGTCACTGGGCACCACTGAAAAGAGTCTGGCCCCATTCTCTTGACACCCGCCCTTGAGATATTGATAAGCGTTGATGAGATCCCCTCTCAGTCTTCTCCAGGCTAAACAGACCCAGGTCTCTCAGCCTTTCCTCATCAGAGAGATTCTCCAGTACCTTGATCACTTTCGTAGCCATCTGCTGGACTCTCTCCAGTAGTTGCTTGTCCTTCTTCAACTGGGGAGCCCAGAACTGGACACAGTACTGCAGATGTGGCCTCACCAGGGCACAGCGAAGGGGTATGACAACCTCCCTTGAACCACCTGGCCAAGGTCTTTTTAATGCACCCCAGGATACCATTGGTCCTCTTGGCCACAAGGGCACATTGGTGGCTCATGGGCAACATATTGTGGTTTGGGCCTGACTGGCCACTGAAACAAATGACAGATGCGCTCCCCAACCTCTCTCTTCAAGGAGAGGAGGGAGAGAAAGAGAGAGACTTGCGAGTTTAGGAGAAACCAAACTCCTTTAATGAAATGTTATTCACAACGCAAAAAGAAAATAATGGAATATATACAAAACCCTGTCAAGCTCCCAGGATGACGATCATGTCACCGGCTGGCACTGGGGAAATTCCAGGCTGGACTCAGTGACGGAGAGGAACTGGATTCCGCATCTGGATTCAGGTTTGGGATCAAAGGCAGACAAACAGACAGAGTCCTCCTCGGACGCCGGCCATTGAAGAAGGGGACTCGACCCCTTTGATCCCTCAGTATGATGCTCATACTGAGCATGAGGCAGATGGGATGGAATACCTCGTTGGTCAGTTTTGGGTCACCTGTCCCGTCCGCTCCTCCCCACAGGTGTGACCCCTCTACGCTTTTCTGCTTCCGACCCTCCAACGGGGCAAATAACAAAGCTGGCTGCCCTTGGGTGTTAGAGCAATGAGTCTAACCCCGAGCCTCTCCGCATACCACCCCTGGGCATCAGCTATAAACATCAGGTCTTATCACCCTGAGAGCGACCAGTGCCTGCACGATACGCTCTTAATATCAGGAGTTAGAAGAGGCTTGACTGAAAAGTCAAGTTACTGAACAGAAAATTGGTTCTGTTTTACCTCAAACCAGGACACCACCAGGACTCCCAGGTCCCTCTCTGCAGAGCTGCTCTCCAGCAGGTCAGCCCCTAACCTCTACCGGCGCACGGGGTTATTCCTCCCGAGGTGCAGGACCCTACACTTGCCCTCGTTGAACTTCATTAGGTTCCTCTCCGCCCACCTCTCCAGCCTGGACAGGTCTCACTGAATGGCGGCACAGCCTTCTGGTGTGTCAGCCACTCCTCCGTGCGTTGTGTCATCAGCATACCCTGTCCCCTCACCCAGGTGGCTGATGAAAATATTGAAGACGACTAGAACCAGTAACGACCCCGGAGGAACCCCGCTAGTGACAGGCCCCCTACCAGACCCTGCGCTGCTGATCACAGCCCTCTGAGCTCTGCCACTCTGCCAGTTCTCAATGCGCCTCACTGTCCATTCATCTAACCCACACTTCCTAAGCTTACCTATGAGGATGCTATGGGAGACCGCGTCAAAAGCCTTGCTCAAGGCGAGGTAGCCAACGCCCACTGCTCTGCCCTCATCTACGCAGCCAGTCATGCCATCGTAGAATGGTCCCCCCTTGGTGAATCCATGTTTACCACTCCCAATAACCTCCTTTTCCTCCACATGCCTACAGATGACATCCAGAACGAGCTGTTCCGTCGCCTTGTCAGGGATGGAGGTGAGGCCGACTGGCCTGTAGTTTCCAGGGTCCTCTTTCTTGCCCTTTTTCAAGACTGGCGGGACACTGGCTTTCCTCCAGTCCTCAGGCACCTCTCCTCTTCTCCTTGACCTTTCAAAGATGATGGAGAGCAGCTTTGCAATAACATCTGCCACCTGCCTCAGCGCTTGTGGGTGCATCCCATCAGGGCCCATGGATTTGTGGGTGTCGAGTGTGCCTAAATGATCTCTGACCCAATCCTCCTCGGCCAAGGGAAAGCCTTCCTTTGTCCAGACTATCCCTCTAACCTCCAGGGTCTGGGATTCACGAGGGCCGGCCTCAACAGTAAAGACTGACGCCAAGGCAGCATTCAGGAACGCCTCTTCTGCCAAATGCTGCCTGACTCTGTGGCAGCTGAGCCGTCAGCACCCTGTGCCCATGTCGCCCAACAAAGTGATGCACAGACACGGAGAGTCGCAGCATCTGTATGTTAAACAAGTGATTTATTGGTATCTTTGTACAGGGTAAAACTCCCCGAGGGAACGGGGTCAGGAAGAGGGAGGGCGGGAGCTGTCCGGGGGGTAACGGGAGTCTCTGCTGCTGGTACGGGTGGCCTCTGCCTGGTCGGTGCTCAGGAAGGTGTAGGAGTCACC
>NW_028126984.1:0-15470 GCF_965231255.1 Vanellus vanellus | reverse complement strand
GGGGATTTGGGCCGCTGGGGGTGGGACGCTGACCCCGGGGTGGGACAGAGGGCCCCGGGGGGGGTGACATGGGGACCCCGGGGTGGGACAGGGGGACACCCCAGAGTGCTGCCCCCCCCCCTCCCCCCCCCCCCGGTGCCCCCCCCTCCATGGTGCCCCCCCCCTCACCGGGCAGACACTGTGTCATGATGGTGAACCCGATCCAGGACCCGACCTGGGGGGGGGGGACACAGCACCCGTCGGGGGGGGGCAGTTCCCCCCAGGGCAGTTGTGCCCCCCCCCCCTCCCCGGGGGCTCCCCCCTTGTGGTGACACCCCCCCCCCCCCCCAGTGCACTGACACCCCCCCCCCGGGTGGTTGGGGCCCCCCCCAGCACTGTCACCCCCCCCGGCGGGTGCTGCCTCCCCCCAAAACAGTGCCCCCCCCCCCCCCCGACCAGAGTCACCCCCCAGTGCCCCCCCCACACTGTCACCTCCCCCAGTGCTGCCCCCCCCCCCTCGCCCCCCAGTGCCCCCCCAGCGCTGTGCGCCCCCCCTAAGCAATGTCACCCCCCCAATGCCCCCCCAGCAGTGTCCCTCCCCCTGAGCAGTGTCACCCCCCCCAGTGCCCCCCAAACACCCCCACACCAGTGTGCCCCCCCCCCCGGTGCCCCCCCAAACACCCCCCCAGCAGTGTCCCCCTCCAGTGCCCCCCCCCCAGTGCCCCCCCAATTACCCCCTCAGCAGTGTGTCGCCCCCCCAGCAGTGTCCCCCTCCAGTGCCCCCCCAAACACCCCCCCACCAGTTTTCCCCCCCCCGGTGCCCCCCCAAACACCCCCCAGCAGTGTCCCCCCCCCCAGTGCCCCCCCAAACACCCCCCCCCCAGTGTCCCCCCCCCCCCAGCAGTGTCCCCCTCCAGTGCCCCCCCCAAACACCCCCCCACCAGTTTTCCCCCCCCCGGTGCCCCCCCAAACACCCCCCAGCAGTGTCCCCCCCCCAGTGCCCCCCCAAACACCCCCCCCCCAGTGTCCCCCCCCCCCAGCAGTGTCCCCCTCCAGTGCCCCCCCAAACACCCCCCCACCAGTGTGTCCCCCCCTGGTGCCCCCCCAAACACCCCCCCAGCAGTGTCCCCCCCCCCCAGCAGTGTGTCCCCCCCCAGCAGTGTCCCCCCCCAGTGCCCCCCAAACACCCCCCCAGCAGTGTCCCCCTCCAGTGCCCCCCCCCAGTGCCCCCCCAAACACCCCCCAGCAGTGTCCCCCCCCCCAGCAGTGTCCCCCCCCCAGTGCCCCCCCAATTACCCCCCCAGCAGTGTCCCCCTCCAGTGCCCCCCCCCAGTGCCCCCCCAAACACCCCCCAGCAGTGTCCCCCCCCCCAGCAGTGTCCCCCCCCAGTGCCCCCCCAATTACCCCCCCAGCAGTGTCCCCCTCCAGTGCCCCCCCCCAGTGCCCCCCCAATTACCCCCCCAGCAGTGTCCCCCTCCAGTGCCCCCCCCCAGTGCCCCCCCAAACACCCCCCAGCAGTGTCCCCCCCCCCAGCAGTGTCCCCCCCCAGTGCCCCCCAAACACCCCCCAGCAGTGTCCCCCCCCCCCAGCAGTGTCCCCCCCCCAGTGCCCCCCCAATTACCCCCTCAGCAGTGTCCCTCCCCCCCAGCAGTGTCCCCCTCCAGTGCCCCCCCAAGTACCCCCTTCCCCCCAATGTGCCCCCCCCGGTGCCCCCCCCCCCCCCACCTCGTAGGTGTAGTTGGGGCAGGAGACGAGGAGGAAGAGCCACGTGAAGGGGTTGCGGGTGGGGTACGGGATCTTCCGCGTCTTCGAGCCTGTGTGTGTCGTGTCCCCCCCCCGGCACATGCGTGTGACACCCCCACACGCGTGTGACACCCCCGTACCCCCCCCCCCGCCCCCGCATCATCGCCTGTCCTCCCTGTGCCCCCCCCCCCCAGTGGGTGCTGCCACAGGCGTGTGTGTGGTCACAGGCGCTGTGTGTGTGCCCCCCCCCCACCCGAAAAGGGGCAGCCCTTTGGCCCCCCCAGCCCTGTGTGCCCCCCCCCCCCCGTGTCCCCGTGTCCCCCCCCCGTGTCCCCCCCCCCCCCGTGTCCCCTCACCGGCAGGGCGCAGGTTCCGCAGAGCCACGTGGATGGAGAAGTTGCCGAGTTGGCAGAACTGGATGGGGGGGGGGGACATATGGGGGGGGGCACTGAGCTGCAGGTGGCACCCGGACCCCCCCCCAACTATGCCTCCAGCACCCCAATGCCCCCCCCTGCACCCCAATGCCCCCCCAGGTCCCACTGGGACCCCCCCCAGCACCCTAATGCCCCCCCAGCTCCCACTGGGACCCCCCCCCAGCACCCCTCCCGGCACCCCAATGCCCCCCCAGCACCTCAATGCCCCCCCCCCCGCACCCCAATGCCCCCCCAGCTCCCACTGGGACCCCCCCAGCACCCCAATGCCCCCCCCCGCCCTCCAATCCCCCCCAGCTCCCACTGGGACCCCCCCCAGCACCCTAATGCCCCCCCAGCTCCCACTGGGACCCCCCCAGCACCCCAATGCCCCCCCAGCTCCCACTGGGATCCCCCCAGCCCCAAATGCCCCCCCCCCATCCTCCCACAGCTCCAACTGGGACACCCCCAGTACCCCAATGCCCCCCCCCAGCACCCCTATGCCCCCCAGCTCCAACTGGGACCTCCCCCAGCATTGCAATACCTCCCCCCAGCACCCCAAAGCCCCCCGGCACCCCAATGCCCCCCCTCAGCAGCGCAATACCCCCCCAGCACCCCAATACGCCCCTCCAGCACCCACTGGGACTCTCCCCCCCCCTCCCAGCACCCCATGCCCCCCCCAGCACAAACTGTGACCCCCCAGCACCCCAGTGCCCCCCCCAGCACCCCCATATGACCCCAGCACCCACTGGGACCCCCCCCAGCACACCAATGCCCCCCCCCCAGCACAAACTGTGACCCCCTCCTGCACCCCAATGCCCCCCCAGCTCCCACTGGGACCCCTCCCAGCACCCCAATACCCCCCCCAGCTCCCACTGGGACCCTCCCCAGCCCCAAATGCCCCCCTCCCCCATCCTCTCGCAGCTCTCACTGGGACACCCCCAGCACCCCTATGCCCCCCCAGCTCCAACTGCCCCCCCCCAGCACTGTAATACTTCCCCCCAGCACCCCAGTCCCCCCCAGCACCCCAATACCCCCCCTCCAGCACCCACTGGGACTCTACCCCCACCCCCAGCACCCCATGCCCCCCCAGCACAAACTGTGACCCCCCCCCAGCACCCCAATTCCCCCCCCAGCACCCCAATAACCCTCCTCCAGCATCCACTGGGACTCTCCCACAGCACAAACTGTGACGCCCCCCCCACCACCCCAATGCGCCCCATCACCCCAATACCCTCCCCAGCACCCATAGGGAGCACCCCATGCCCCCCCCAGCACTATATAATCCCCCCCAGCACCCCAGTTCCCCCCCCAGCACCCCAATACCCCCCCTCCAGCATCCACTGGGACTCTACCCCCCCCCCCCAGCAACCCAATACCCCCCCAACACCCATAGGGACCCCCCCCAGCACCCCAATACCCCCCCTCCAGCACCCACTGGGACTCTACCCCCCCCCTCCAGCACCCCATGCCCCCCCCAGCACCCCAGTTCCCCCCCCAGCACCCCAATAACCCTCCTCCAGCATCCACTGGGACTCTACCCCCCCCAGCACCTCATACCCCCCAGCACCATAATACCCCCCCAGCACCCCATAGCCCCCCAGCCCCCCAGTGCCCCCCCCAGCACCCCACTACCCCCCCTCCAGCACCCACTGGGACTCTCCCACAGCACAAACTGTGACGCCCCCCCCACCACCCCAATGCGCCCCATCACCCCAATACCCTCCCCAGCACCCATAGGGAGCACCCCATGCCCCCCCAGCACTATATAATCCCCCCCAGCACCCCAGTTCCCCCCCCAGCACCCCAATACCCCCCCAGCACCCATAGGGACCCCACCAGCACCCCAATACCCCCCCTCCAGCACCCACTGGGACTCTACCCCCCCCAGCACCCCAATACACCCCCAGCACCCATAGGGACCCCCCCAGCACCTCATGCCCCCCCCAGCACAAACTGTGACCCCCCAGCACCCCAATACTCCCCCCAGCACCCCAATACCCCCCCTCCAGCACCCACTGGGACTCTCCCACAGCACAAACTGTGACGCCCCCCCCAGCACCCCAATGCGCCCCATCACCCCAATACCCTCCCCAGCACCCATAGGGAGCACCCCATGCCCCCCCCAGCACAAACTGACCCCCCCAGCACTGTAACATCCCCCCCAGCACCCCAATAACCGTCCTCCAGCATCCATTGGGACTCTACCCCCCCCCAGCACCCCATACCCCCCCAGCACCATAATACCCCCCCAGCACCCCATAGCCCCCCAGCACCCCAGTTCCCCCCCCAGCACCCCAATACCCCCCCAGCACCCACTGGGACTCTACCCCCCCCCCTCCAGCACCCCATGCCCCCCCCAGCACAAACTGTGACCCCCCCCAGCACCATAATACCCCCCCAGCACCCCAAAGCCCCCAGCACCCCGATACCCACCCAGCACCCATAGGGACCCCCCCCAGCACCCCAATACCCCCCCTCCAGCACCCACTGGGACTCTACCCCCCCCCCCAGCACCCCATGCCCCCCCCAGCACAAACTGTGACCCCCCCAGCACCCCAATACCCCCCCCGCACCCATTGGGACCCCCCCAGCACCCCGATGCCCCCCCAGTCCCCCCCAGTACCCACCAGGAAGACGGCGAGCGCCAGCTTCACCTGCTCGTCACCGTAGGCTGGGGGACACGGGGGGGTCAGGGACACCGTCCCCCACCGCAGTGTCCCCCCACGGGGGGCACAGGGACAGGAGGGGACATGGGGGGGGGGTGTACAGTGGGTGGTTGGTGTGACAGGGGACAGGGAGGGTGACAGGGACGGTGACAGTGACGGTGACACTGACCCAGGGGGGTGTACAGTGGGTGGTTGGTGTGACAGAGGACAGGCAGAGGTGACAGTGGTGGTGACACTCACCAGGGGGGTGTACAGCGGGTGGTTGGTGTGACAGGGGAGAGGGAGGGTGACAGGGACGGTGACAGTGATGGTGACACTCACCGGGGAGGGTGTGCAGTGGCTGGTTGGTGTGACAGGGGAAAAGGGAGGGTGACAGGGACGGTGACAGTGATGGTGACACTCACCGGGGAGGGTGTACAGCGGGTGGTTGGTGTGACAGGGGACAGGGAGGGTGACAGGGACGGTGACAGGGACGGTGACACTGACCCAGGGGGGTGTACAGCGGGTGGTTGGTGTGACATGGGACAGGGAGGGTGACAGTGATGGTGACACTCACCGGGGGGGGTGTACAGCGGGTGGTTGGTGTGACAGGGAGAGGGAGGGTGACAGGGACGGTGACAGTGACGGTGACACTCACCCGGGGAGGTGTACAGCGGGTGGTTGGTGTGACAGAGGACAGGGAGAGGTGACAGTGGTGGTGACACTCACCAGGGTGGGGTGTACAGCGGGTGGTTGGTGTGACAGGGGAGAGGGAGGGTGACGGGGATGGTGACAGGGACGGTGACACTCACCGGGGAGGGTGTGCAGTGGCTGGTTGGTGTGACAGGGGAAAAGGGAGGGTGACAGGGACGGTGACAGTGATGGTGACGCTCACCGGGGAGGGTGTACAGCGGGTGGTTGGTGTGACAGAGGACAGGCAGAGGTGACAGTGGTGGTGACACTCACCAGGGGGGTGTACAGCGGGTGGTTGGTGTGACAGGGGAGAGGGAGGGTGACAGGGACGGTGACAGTGATGGTGACACTCACCGGGGAGGGTGTGCAGTGGCTGGTTGGTGTGACAGGGGAAAAGGGAGGGTGACAGGGACGGTGACAGTGATGGTGACACTCACCGGGGAGGGTGTACAGCGGGTGGTTGGTGTGACAGGGGACAGGGAGGGTGACAGGGACGGTGACAGGGACGGTGACACTGACCCAGGGGGGTGTACAGCGGGTGGTTGGTGTGACATGGGACAGGGAGGGTGACAGTGATGGTGACACTCACCGGGGGGGGTGTACAGCGGGTGGTTGGTGTGACAGGGAGAGGGAGGGTGACAGGGACGGTGACAGTGACGGTGACACTCACCCGGGGAGGTGTACAGCGGGTGGTTGGTGTGACAGAGGACAGGGAGAGGTGACAGTGGTGGTGACACTCACCGGGGTGGGGTGTACAGCGGGTGGTTGGTGTGACAGGGGAGAGGGAGGGTGACGGGGATGGTGACAGGGACGGTGACACTCACCGGGGAGGGTGTGCAGTGGCTGGTTGGTGTGACAGGGGAAAAGGGAGGGTGACAGGGACGGTGACAGTGATGGTGACGCTCACCGGGGAGGGTGTACAGCGGGTGGTTGGTGTGACAGAGGACAGGCAGAGGTGACAGTGGTGGTGACACTCACCAGGGGGGTGTACAGCGGGTGGTTGGTGTGACAGGGGAGAGGGAGGGTGACAGGGACGGTGACAGTGATGGTGACACTCACCGGGGAGGGTGTGCAGTGGCTGGTTGGTGTGACAGGGGAAAAGGGAGGGTGACAGGGACGGTGACAGTGATGGTGACACTCACCGGGGAGGGTGTACAGCGGGTGGTTGGTGTGACAGGGGACAGGGAGGGTGACAGGGACGGTGACAGGGACGGTGACACTGACCCAGGGGGGTGTACAGCGGGTGGTTGGTGTGACATGGGACAGGGAGGGTGACAGTGATGGTGACACTCACCGGGGGGGGTGTACAGCGGGTGGTTGGTGTGACAGGGAGAGGGAGGGTGACAGGGACGGTGACAGTGACGGTGACACTCACCCGGGGAGGTGTACAGCGGGTGGTTGGTGTGACAGAGGACAGGGAGAGGTGACAGTGGTGGTGACACTCACCGGGGTGGGGTGTACAGCGGGTGGTTGGTGTGACAGGGGAGAGGGAGGGTGACGGGGATGGTGACAGGGACGGTGACACTCACCGGGGAGGGTGTGCAGTGGCTGGTTGGTGTGACAGGGGAAAAGGGAGGGTGACAGGGACGGTGACAGTGATGGTGACGCTCACCGGGGAGGGTGTACAGCGGGTGGTTGGTGTGACAGGGGAGAGGGAGGGTGACAGGGACGGTGACAGTGACGGTGACACTCACCGGGGAGGGTGTGCAGTGGCTGGTTGGTGTGACAGGGGACAAGGGAGGGTGACAGGGATGGTGACAGTGACGGTGACACTCACCGGGGGGGGTGTACAGCGGGTGGTTGATGTAATAGGCCATCCAGGCGGCGAAGCCCCAGTAGTAGGTGCAGTTCTGGGGGGAAGCGGGAGGGGTTGGGGACACGCTGGGGACAACCGGGGGGGACACACGTGGTGGCCGGGTGACACCTGGGGACACCCAGATGCCGGTGCCCAGGGGCCACAGGCGCTCCCGTGCAGGCGCTGGGGAGGAAGAGGGTGACCAAAGGGAGACGGGGGGTTGGGGGGGGGGGGTTGGCCCATCCGGGGTGGGGGACAGGGAGGGGACAGCAGGGGGGGGGGGTGACACGGGTGACGCGGGTGTCACCTTGAAGATGTTGCGGAGGGGCATGGTGCCGTGGGAGAAGCGGTGGACGAAGAGCGTCTCCAGCAGGCGCTTGATGTAGTGGAAGGAGTGACAGCCGCACGCCAGGCTGGGGGGGGGGACACAAGGAGGGGGGGGACGGACGGACATGGGGACACAGGGCCACACCCCAGGGGGGACACACACACACATATGACACGTGCCCCGTGCCCCCCGTCCCCAGCTGCGCTGGCTGTTGTCCCCTCACTGCTGTCCCCAGAGGGGTGTGGGGACCCCCCTCTCAGCCCCCCCCCCCCCCCCCTCCAGTTCTCAGGACCCTCAATTCATCCCCCCCCCCCCCAAAAGCAGAACAACCCCCCAACATGGCCCCCAGCCCCCCCCTCCGGGCACCCCCCCCATCTCAGGACCCCCACTTCAGCCCTTCCCCCCCCCCCCCAAATATAAGGACCCCCAATTCAGCCCCCAGCGCCCCCCACATCTCAGAACCCCCCTATTCACCCCCTCCCCCCCCAGATATGAGGACCCCCAAATCAGCCCTCCCTGATATGAGAACCCCCAATTTAGCCCTCCAGCCCCCCCCCGGGCAGCCCCCCCCCCCCCAAGTCTCAGGACCCCTAATTCAGCCCCTCCCCCATCTCAACCCCCCCCCTTTCAGTCCCCCCCAAATATGAGGACCCCCAAAGCAACCCCCCAGGGTGCCACCCCCCCCCACCCCCCCTCCTTTCCCCCATGTCCTATGACCCCCAAATCAGCCTTCTGATCCCCAAACATGACCTCCAGCCCCCACGGGGCAACTCCACTGTCCCGTCCCCGTGTCCCCCCCCCCCCACACACCCCCCCCCACACCTCCCGGAGCCTCCAACACCCCCCGGGAGCCCCCCCAGGACCCCCCCACTGACTGGACGACGGGGTGGCGGCTGGCGGTGAAGTCGTAGCGGGGGCCGTAGAGGAAGGGGACGCGGAAGTAGAAGAGCAGGTAGATGAGCAGCGGCCCCGCGTACTCCGTCAGGAAGACCTGCGGACGGACAGACGGACGCACAGTGACACGCAGAGGGAGGAGGGACACGGGGTGGACACAGGGGGTGGAGGAAGCGGGGGACAGAGGGACACGGGGACAGAGGAGTGGATGGTGGGGGACGGGGATGGACAGAAGGACGGAGAGAGGGAAGGCTGGAGGGGGAGAGAGACAGACAGAGGGACACGGGGAGGCATGGAGGGACACGGGGACAGAGAGAGGGAGGCACGGGCGGACACAGGGACAGAGTGACATGGGGACACAGAGGGACGCAGGGACAGACACGTGGACAGAGGGATGGGGGTGGTTGAGGGACACAGGGACAGAGGGAGGCAGGGATAGACACACGGACAGAGGGATGGGGGGTTGAGGGACAGAGGGACACACAGAGGGAGGCAGGGATGGACACACGGACAGAGGGATGGGGGGGTTGAGGGACAGAGGGACAGAGGGACACACAGAGGGAGGCAGGGATAGACACACGGACAGAGGGATGGAGGGGTTGAGGGACAGAGGGACACACAGAGGGAGGCGGGGATGGACACACGGACAGAGGGATGGGGGGGTTGAGGGACACGGGGACAGAGAAGTGGATGGAGGGAGGGACAGAAGGACAGACAGGGACAGAGGGATGGATGCAGGGATAGACAGAGGGACACAGGGATGGATGGATAGATGGCCGGACAGAGGGACATGGGACCAGACAGAGGGACAGACAGAGGGTTGGAGGGACAGACAGATGGACAGAAGGACATGGATGGATTGAGGGAGGGACAGAAAGACCGGATGGAGGGCTGGAGGTGCACAGGGGACAGAGGAGCAGACGGAGGGATGGCCAGACGGACACAGGGAGGGACAGAGGGGGACACCAGGATGGACAGAGGGACAGACAGGAGCAGAGCAGGGGGACGGACAGAGGGACGCCTCACCGTCACCCAGCTGATCTGAGCCCCCAGGTCGCGGAAGTAGAAGGTGGCGGTGGTGCCCACGGGCAGACTCTGCAGCACGTCCTCGTCCTTCAGGGACCTGCCCTCTGCGGGGACACGCGCCCTGGTGACCCCTACCCCGACGGGGTTGGGGACACCTCAGGGACACCTCGGGGACACCCCGCCGCGGTGGCACTCACTAGGGTCCAGGCGCAGGGACTGTCTGGCCGGGTACCACTGGGGATCTGCGGGAGAGAAGGGATGGCGTCGGTGGCATTGCGGGGACACAGGCGTGGTGGGGACAGCGATGGCACGGGGACAAGGCCCTGGTGATGAGAGGGGTCCCCAAGACCCCATGATGGATCCCCGGTCGCTACGGGGACCTCAGTGTCCCCATGAAGGGTCCCCACCCATGACGGGGGTCCCCATGGCCACGAGGAAGCTCCCCAACCACAATGGGCGTCACCAGAGCCCCATGACAGGTCCCTGGTGACACCGGGGACCGTGATGGCCCCATGACAGCACTCTGGCCATGATGAGGGTCCCCCAAACCCCATGACAGGTCCCTTATCACAGTGAAGGTCCCCACAAACCGAAGATGGGTCCCCAGCCATGACAGGGGTCCCCATGGCAGGTCCTCCATCATGATGGGGACCGTGGTGGCCCTGTGATGGGTTCCCGGCTGTGACAGGTCTCTGGTCATGATGGGGGTTCCAGGGACGCGTGATGAGTCCATGGTCACTATTGGGACCCCAATGTCCCCATGAAGGGTCCCCAGACACAACAGGGGTCCGCACAGCTGTGGGATGGGTCCCCGGTGATGATGAGGGTCCCCACCATTTTGTGACAGGTCCCCAGCCACAATGGTGACCACGATGGCCCTATGATGGGTCCCTGTCCACGATGAGTGTCCCCACCACTCTGTGACAGAGGTCCCCATGGTGCCATGAAAAGTCCCAAGCCACAATGAAGGTCCCCATGGCCCCGTGATGGGTCCCCAGCCATGATGTTAACCATGATGGCCCTGCGACTGGTCCCCAGCTGTGACAAAGGTCCCCACCACCCCATGAGGGGGGTCCCCATGGCCCTGTGATGAGTCTCTGGCCATGCTGAGGGTCCTGAAGGCCCTGTAATGGGTCCCCAGCCACAATGGTGACCACAACAGCCCTGTTGACAGATCCCCAGCCACAATGAGGGTTCCCATGTCCCTGCGATGTGGGTCCCCATGGCCCCGTGACAGGTTCCTGGTCATGATGGTGACCACAATGGCCCTGAGACAGGTCCCCAGCCACAACAAGGGTCCCCACATCTCTGTGATGGGTTCCCAGCCGTGATTACACCGTCCCACACAATATCCTGGTCTCTAAATTGGGGAGATGTGGATAAGGAACTGCCTGGATGGTCACACTCAAAGAGTTGCGGTCAACGTCTTGATGTCCAAGTGGAGAGCAGTGATGAGTAATGTTCCTCAGGGGTCACTACTGGGACCGGTGCTGTTCAACATCTTTGTCGGTGACATGGATGTTGGGATGGAGTGCACCCTCAGCAAGTTTGCCGATGACACCAAGCTGTGTGGCGAGGTAGACACGCTGGAGGGTAGGGATGCCACCCAGAGGGACCTGGACAGGCTGCAGAGGTGGGCCCAAGCCAACCTCATGCAGTTCAACAAGGCCAAGGGGAAGGTTCTACATCTGGGTCAGGGCAATCCCAAGCACAAATTCAGGCTCAGCAGGGAATGGCTGGAGAGCAGCCCTGAGGAGAAGGACCTGCGGGTGCTGATTGACGAGAAGCTCAACATGAGCCAGCAATGTGCGATCACAGCCCAGAAGGCCACCCATATCCTGGGCTGCATCAAAAGCAGTGTGGCCAGCCAGGTCAAAGGAGGTGATCCTGCCCCTTTACTCCACTCTGGTGAGACCCGATCTGGGGTACTGCATCCCGCTCTCGAGTCCCCAACAAAAGAAGGACATGGACCTGCTGGAGTGTGTCCAGAGGAGAGCCACGAGGATGATCCGAGGGCTGGAGCACCTCTCCTATGAGGAGAGGCTGAGAGAGTTGGGGCTGTTCAGCCTGGAGAAGAGCAGGCTCTGGGGAGATGTTATTGTGGCCTTCCAGTCCCTATAGGGTCCTACAGGAGAGCTGGGGAAGGACTTTTTACTGGGGCATGTAGCGATAGGATGAGGGGGAACGGCTTCAAACTGGAAGAGGGGAGATTTAGATGAGATATTAGAAAGAAAGTTTTTACTCTGAGGGCGGTGAGCCCCTGGCCCAGTTTGCCCCGAGAAGCTGTGGCTGCCCCATCCCTGGAGGTGTTCAAGGCCGGGTTGGACGGGGCTTGGGAGCAACCTGGGCTGGGGGGAGGTGTCCCTGCCCGGGGCAGGGGGTGGCACTGGATGATCTTCAAGGTCCCTTCCAACCCAAACCATTCTATGTTGACCATGATGGCCCTGTGACTGGTCCCCAGCTGTGACAAAGGTCCCCACCACCCCATGAGGGGCATCCCCATGGCCCTGTGATGAGTCCCTGGCCATGCTGAGGGTCCCCAAGGCTCCATGACGGGTCCCCGGTCATGATGGTGACCACAATGACTCTGTGACAATCCCTAGCCACAATAAGGGTCCCCATGTCCCTGTGATGGGGGTCTCCATGGCCCCGTGACGGGTCCCTGGTCACGATGGTCTCCACAACAGCCCTGTGACATGTCCCCAACCACAAGGGTCCCCACATCCCTGTGATGGGTCCTCAGCCATGATGTTGACCACGATGGCCCCGTGACCCGTCCCCAGCTGTGACAAAGGTTCCCACCACCCCATGTCAGAGGTCCCCATGGCCCCGTGATGGGTCCCTGGTCATGATGGTGACCACAATGGCCCTGTGACAGGTCCCCAGCCACAGCGAGGGTCCCCACAGCCCTGTGATGTGTCCCCAGCCATGATGAGGGTCCCCACCAAACCACAGAGTGTCCCCAGCTGCCACAGGGGTCCCTGGCAGAGGGTCCCCTTCCTTGTCACCATCCCCATTCGTACGTACGGGCCTTGGTGAAGAGGCTCTTGATCTCGGCGATGGTGGCGTGGGGCTCCACCTGCGGACAACCGAGAAGCCATCGGGGGGCTGCTGCGACACCCCTGCCTCAGTTTCCCCTTCCCCAAGCCCTCCACCCAGGGGGACAGGGGACAAGGGGGAGGGCACGTGTCTGCCCCCCCCCCTCTCCAGGTACCTTATCCAGGAAGCAGAGCTTCTCCCGCGTCCGGGCATCCAGGATTTCCACCTCGAAGAAGAGGACGGCTTTTTTGATCTTCTTGGCGGGGGGAGCCTGGCGCCACAGCCCCAGGATGGGGGACAGGGACACCTGACCCCCCTCGCGGGGCAACCCCGCTCCCTCCATGTCACCAGCCCCCTGGGACGCCGCGGGGACGCCGGCGCGCCCAGTCGAAACCCGATCGGGCCCCGGGGAGCTGCTAAATATAATCCTGGCCCCCCCCACCACGGGGTGGCTCTTGGCCCTGGTGGCCCTGGAGGTGGCCCCGGAGGTGGCCCTGGAGGTGGCCACGGGAGGGACAGAGTCACCCAGCACCCGGGGAGGGACGGGAACTGGTGGCCAGCGGGGACAAAGGGGACATGAGCGTGGCAAGGGCGGACGTAAGGCTGGACCCCCCCTGCCAACACCCTCAGGTCCCCAAGGTCCTCGGTGGCACGAGGGTGGGGACAGGCCTGGTTGACGCGTGGCCACGCGGCTGGATGTCACCCCTGGGTCACCCTGGGGGGGGACGGGTCTACGTTACCATGCGACACCACAACGGGACCAGACGTCTGTCACCCCTGGGGACACCACGATGGGGACAGAGGTATGTGACCCTGCGACACCGTGACGGGGACAGGGGTCTGTCAACCCCAGGGACAGGGGACACCACAATGGAGACAGACGTATGTCACCCTGTGACAACATGACAGGGGTCTGTCACCCCTAGGTTGCCCTGGTGGGGACAGGGTTATGTCCCCCGTGAGACCCAATGGGGACAGAGATCTGTCACCGTGGGACACGTTGGTAGGGAAAGGGGTTTGTCACCCCTGTGACACCCCAACGTGGAAGGGCATGTCATCTTGTGACACCCTGACAGGGGACAGGCATCTGTCACCCTGTGACAGCTTGGTGGGGACAGGAGTCTGTCAATGCCGGGACACCCTGAAGGGGACAGTAGTATGTCACCCCTGGGGACACCCCAAAAGGGACAGGGGTATGTCACCCCCAGCACACTCTGGCAGGGACAGAGTGTGTCACCTCTGTGACACCAGTATGGTGGACAGGGGGTCTGTCACCCCTGGGGACACCTTGGTGGGGACAGGGTTATGTCACCTTGTGACACCCCAGTGGGGACAGGGGTCTGTCACAATGTGCCACCCCCATGGGGATGGGGTCTGTCACACCCCATCAGGGACAGGGTTCTGTCACCCCAGGAGGGGGCTGGAGAGTGTGACACCCCCACAGCTGTGCCAAATGAGGCACGAGGGTGCCCCGAGCGTGGTGACGGTGACGGGGCCGGGGGGGGGGAAGGTTTATTTTGGCTCTTCCCCCCTCCTTGTTGGGCCGCGTCCCACCCGCGGCGGTGTCACCGTCACCGCCGAGCTATGACAAACATGTGCCTGAGGCCCCGGTCCCTCCTGCTGCTGCCGCCAGCAGGACTGGGCCCCCGAGGGGGAGCGGGGGGGGGCTTCCCCCTTGTCACCCCCATGATTTTGAGTGTGGGGTCCCTGGGGCGCCCCCCAGGGGGGGGTGGTGGGTGACACCATGGCGGGGGGGGTGACACCATGGCGGGGGGGGGGGAGGGGCCCATACCCAGGCTCCGCTTCTCGCCCCCGCCGGTGGGGTGCGGCAGGCAGCCCGACGGGCCGGGCAGGCCGAGGCTGGCAGCGCCGCGGGCAGGAACCGCCCTGCCAGCCCCCACGCTGCCGTTCCCCCCTCCCCGGGGCCGGGGTGGGGGGAGGAAGTCCTGCCGCTGCAGGCAGCCAGGCTCTTCCCTCCCAGCGGGCCGCCCCCCCCAAGCGCCATCACTGAGGGGACCCCGAGCCCCCCCTCCACCCCCGGGGGTAACACCTTGGCTCGCCTCCCCTGCGGGACGGGGCCGTGGGCGGCCGCCACACCCGTTTCCATCACGGCTGCCGTCACCCTCCGCCTCACGGCGGTTGCGACAGGGTGTGCAGAGCGAGGCGCGGCCATGACAGGCCCAGGCAAGGCCCGGGGGGGGGTGGTGGTGGGGAGCGGCTGGGCCCCGCTCAACCAGCCCGAGCGCCATGAAAGCAGCCCAGGCCCCACAGAACCAGCCCGGGCCCCATAGAACCAAGCCGGGCCCCACAGAACCGGTCCGGGCCCCGCCGAACCGTCCCGGGCCCCGTTATACCATGCCAGGCCTCACCGGAGGGACCAGGCCGCACCCTCGCACCCGCCACTGCGCATGCGCGACCCCCCCCCGTCCTGCTGCGCATGCGCGGCCTGCAGCTCCTGGGGTCCCCCCCTCCGGAGGCATACGCGCACCGGGGCCCCGCCCACCCGTGCCCCGCAGCCGCACGCATGCGCAGTGCCCCGCCACCGCCGCACGCAGGCGCAGTGGCGCGATCCCCGGGGCGGCCGGCGCATGCGCGGAAGGGTGGCGGCGGCGGCCCGCGGGCAACGGAGCGGGGTCGGCGGGGCTGTGGCCATGAGGGGGAAGCGGGGAAACGTGGCGGCGGGGCCGGGGCCTCACCTCGTAGTGCTTCATGGCCGCCGCCGCTGCTCCGCCGCCGCCGCTCCCGCCGGGCGCCCGCTCCCCCCGCCCCACGTGACCCGCCCGTTTCACCTGGAGGGCGGGGCCCACGCCGCCGCCAATCGCCGCCGCGCGGGTTCGTGGCAAGCAGCCAATCAGGGCCCGGGGGCCCGGCGGCTACGCCCCCGCGCTCTCACCCTCCTCCCCACCTTAACCCCC